>NC_058080.1:688655429-688931701 GCF_014858855.1 Bufo gargarizans | reverse complement strand
GATCGGAGACATAGCAACGAAGGAATTGCTCCAAGGCCTGATTGGATCGTTCTGCGGCCCCATTGGACTGAGGGTGGTAGGCCGAGGAGAAAGAGAGATGAATCCCCAACTGGGAGCAAAAGGCGCGCCAGAACCTGGACACAAACTGACTCCCCCGATCCGACACAATCTCCTTGGGCAAACCGTGCAACCGGAAGACCTCCCTGGCAAAAATCGAGGCCAACTCTTGTGCAGAGGGTAACTTCTTGAGAGGAACACAGTGGCACATTTTGGAAAACCGATCCACAATCATGAGAATGACCGTATGGCCTCGGGATGCAGGGAGGTCCACAATGAAATCCATCCCCAGGTGCGACCATGGACGCTCCCCGGTGGCTATGGGTTGCAAAAGGCCCAACGAAAGGTGCCGAGGGGACTTACTCTGGGCACAAACGGAGCATGCCGCTACATATGCGGCGATGTCGGAACGTAGAGAAGGCCACCAGAACAGACGTGAAACAGCCCAGGACAGCTGATTCTTTCCAGGATGCCCCGCGGCCTTGGAGTTATGGTAGGTTCGCAACAACCGAGTGCGCAACTCCTCAGGCACAAAACATCTGCCGTTGGGTCTCCCAGAGGGAGCACCAGATTGAGCCGCCAAAATCTGCTCACCCGGGGGAGAGGTCAGGCTGGTGCGAATGGCGGCCAGGATCTGATTCGGAGGTATGACCGAAGTCGGAATCGACTCCTCCCCGGACAGCTCGGAGTACTGCCGTGATAAGGCATCCGCTCTGATGTTCTTGTAACCGGGTAGGTAGGAGACCACGTAATTAAAACGTGACAAGAACAGAGCCCATCTGGCCTGACGTGGTGTCAATCTCTTGGCCTCAGAGAGGTAGGTCAGATTCTTGTGGTCCGTCAGGATGAGAACCGGAACCACCGAGCCCTCGAGCAAGTGCCTCCATTCTTTAAGGGCCTGCACGATGGCCAATAACTCCCTGTCACCAATCTGATAGTTGCACTCCGCGGAAGACAGTTTCCGGGAGTAAAACCCACAAGGAAGCAGAGGACCCTCTGGTGTTCTACGCTGAGACAGAAGGGCGCCTACTCCCGTCTCAGACGCGTCCACCTCGAGGACAAAAGGCAACCCAGGGTTGGGATGCGACAGAATCGGAGCCGACACAAAGGCGGACTTTAGAGCCTCAAAAGCTCGGATGGCCTCGAGCGGCCAGACCTGGGGATTACTGCCCTTCCTGGTCAGATCCGTGAGAGGCTTGGCTAGCATGGAAAAGTCCCTGATGAACTTCCGATAATAATTACTGAAGCCCAAAAAGCGCTGCAGGGCACGAAGACCACTGGGCTGGGGCCACTGTAAGACAGCCGAAACCTTCTCAGGATCCATGGAGAACCCCTCAGCGGAAATGATGTAACCTAAGAAGGTTACCTGGGATCGGTGAAACTCGCATTTCTCAAGCTTACCGAACAGCTTGTTCTCTCGTAACCGTTGCAACACTCGTCTGACATCCAGAATGTGGGCCTCCATGGATTCAGAATATACCAAGATGTCATCCAAATAGACCACCACACACTGCTGCAACAGGTCACGGAAAACATCGTTGATGAATTCCTGGAAGACTGCGGGCGCATTGCACAACCCAAAGGGCATAACCAAGGATTCATAATGACCGGTCCTGGTGTTAAACGCGGTCTTCCACTCATCGCCCGCCTTGATCCTTACCAGGTTATATGCCGCCCTCAGGTCGAGTTTGGTAAAGACCGTGGCCCCTTTGAGGCGATCGAACAGCTCGGAAATCAAGGGTATCGGGTAAGCGTTCTTGATCGTGATGCGATTGAGACCCCTGTAATCGATGCAAGGCCTCAACTCACCGCCCTTCTTTTTCACAAAGAAAAATCCAGCCCCTGCCGGGGACGAGGATTTGCGAATGTGTCCGCGTGAAAGCGCCTCCCTCACGTACTCCTCCATGGCCTCATTCTCCGCTACCGACAGTGGATAGACTTTGCCACGAGGAGGAACGGCACCAGATTGTAACTCTATGGCACAATCGTATGGGCGGTGCGGAGGTAGGGCAACCGCACGCACCTTATCGAATACATCCCGGTACTCCTCGTATTCAGGAGGCAACAGAGAGTCCGAGGAAGTACACAGCAACTTGACAGGCCCATGGATGCAACTAGCCCCACACTGCGGTGACCACGAGAGGATCTCGGCCGATCTCCAATCGAAAGTCGGATTATGCTTCTGGAGCCAGGGGTACCCCAAGACCACCGAGTAGTGTGGAGACAAAATAACCTGGAGACAGACCGACTCTCTGTGAACGGCACCAATGGCCATCCCCACTGGAAGGGTCTCCTGAGTCACGTGTGGCGGCAGAAGGGGTCTGCCGTCTATCGCCTCAAGAGCCAGTGGGGAACCTCGAGGCTGCAGAGGAATGGAATTGGCGGCAGCGAACACACTATCAATGAACAAACCACCAGCACCAGAGTCCACCAACGCCTGGGTCGTCACCGAGCCCCCGACCCAGGAGAGGACAACAGTAATCAGTGGTTTGTCAACACGGGAAACCGGGGACGAGGAGACTCCACCCAAGATCTGCCCCCGACAGGATCTCAGGTGCGAGCGTTTCCCGGACGGTTCGGGCATGCCAACCGAAAATGCCCACCGAGACCACAGTACATGCATCGGCCCTCGCGTCTCCGGAGTACCCTCTCCCCCTCGGACAGGCGAGCAAACCCCAGCTGCATGGGTTCACCCCCAGACAAGTCATCCCCAGGAGGCGTGGGAGGAGAGGGAGGCACGGGTGGGACAGCAAACGTAGGCGCCAATCTGTTAGAAGACCTCCGCAGGCTCTCCTTAAAGGAAGGTCTCTCCCTGAGTCTGGTGTCAATCAAAATCAGGAAAGAAATAAGAGACTCGAGCTCCACTGATAGGTCCTTAGCTGCAACCTCATCCTTCAAGGCATCCGAGAGACCATGAGAGAAAGCAGCGACCAGAGCCTCATTATTCCAGCCCACCTCTGCTGCCAGGGTACGAAACTCAATGGCGTATTCAGCTACGGATCGTGAACCCTGTCTGATGGACATAAGGAGCTTCGCAGCAGAGGCAGCACGAGCCGGCACATCGAATACCTTCCGAAGAGAAGCAACAAAACCGGAAAACTCGGCAACCACCGGATTGTTGTTCTCCCATAAAGGGCTGGCCCAGGCCAAGGCCTTGTCCGAGAGCAGCGAGATCAAGAAGCCCACCTTTGATCTCTCAGTAGGAAAGGCATGTGGCAGCAACTCGAAATAAATGCCCACCTGGTTAAGGAAACCTCGGCACTGAGTTGGCTCTCCCCCAAAGCGCTGTGGAAGGGGGGCAGAACCGGTCATACCCCGAAACACCGCAGGCGCAGCAACAGGTGTCCGGGTAGACTCTGGCGCAACAACCGGAGCGGCAGTAGGAGCGGGCCCAGGAGCGACAACCGACCCTTCGGCAACGGAAGCTAAATGAGCCGTGCGTTCAAGCAGGGTTTGCAACGCCACAGCGAACCGACCCAACAGGTGATCCTGCTGATCAAGTCTGGCAACCAGCGTAGGTAGTGAGGATGGCCCTGTACCGTCAGAATTCATGGCTTGGTCCTAATGTCATGGAACCATGAACCAGACGTACAACAAGAGATAAGTGGAAATAAGAAGGCTTTATTGAAAATCAAGCCGTGAGGCAAAAGTCCAAACGGATGGCTAAACCGAAGCAGGGTCTTGCGAAGCCAGAGGTCAGGAACCAGAAGGGTAGTCAGACGAAGCCAGGATCAGGAACCAGCAGGGTAGTCAGACGAAGCCTGGATCAGGAACCAGCAGGGTAGTCAGACGAAGCCAGGATCAGGAACCAGAAGCAGCAGCAGTCTTAGAAGCATGTGAACACAGGAGGACCAAGCAAGGAACTGAAGCCACAGACCTCCTATATATGTGAGCTAGGCATCCAGCTCCTCCCAGTGGGAAGGAGAAGCCGCAGGGTGGGAGGCTACAAGAAACCCAGAAACCAAGATGGCCGCCAGCACATGTCAAACGAAGGAGAACAGCAAGAAGGTAAGACCATGACAATATGATAGAAACTTTTAAATACATAAAGGGAATCAACAAGGTAAAAGAGGAGAGAATATTTAAAAGAAGAAAAACTGCTACAAGAGGACATAGTTTTAAATTAGAGGGGCAAAGGTTTAAAAGTAATATAAGGAAGTATTACTTTACTGAGAGAGTAGTGGATGCATGGAATAGCCTTCCTGCAGATGTGGTAGCTGCAAATACAGTGGAGGAGTTTAAGCATGCATGGGATAAGCATAAGGCCATCCTTCATATAAGATAGGGCCAGAGGCTATCCATAGTATTTAGTATATTGGGAAGACTAGATGGGCCAAATGGTTCTTATCTGCCAACACATTCAATAGTATAGGTGTGCTATCGATATGTGTGATACACAGAGGGGTGCGATATACTTATACTTTTATAATGAGTCAAAAACACATAGATCTATATATTTATGATCACCTGGAAGTCAGGGGCCTAGGGGCTTACTAGGGCCATTTTTATATAGGGTAAGGTTCCAGACGGGGTCGCTCTTGTCAGAACGTGTGGTCTGTGATTAGGCTATCAGGGCCAGAATAGCACCCCCCTGTAGGGCAATATCAGGGACAGTTCTTTGCCCACCCTGTCCTTCAATACCACATCATCATCTAGGACATATGGTTTCTGATTTGGTGCCGCCGAGCACTTGTTATTGCCTTCCACAGCTATGCTTTTTGGTTAACTTTAATAATTTCATTTATTTTCAATTTGAGGGATATCTTATCCATTCACACAGCCGCAAAATGGGTCCGCATCCGTTCCACAATTTTGAGGAATGGGTGCAGAGCCATTCATTTTCAATGGGGCCAAAATGTGCTGTCCGCATCCGCGGATCCGCACGTCCGCATCTGTGCTTCAGTTTCCGCCAAAAAATAGAACATGTCCTATTCTTGTCCGCAATTGCAGACAAGATTAGGCATTTTCTATTATAGTGCCTGCGATGTGCAGTCCACAAATTGCGGAATGCACATTGCCGGTGTCCGCAAAACACTTATGGACGTGTGTATGTACCCTAGTAAAACTATTAAAGGTTATGTTTTATCTTCATGTATATTCTAATGGATTGCCTTCCCTGTACAATGTTATAATATACTTTCTATGTTAGAAAGTATATTATAGTGCATTTGTATTGTGCGGCAGTTGTGTGAGGTTATGCTGCGATACTGCAGGTATATAGAGGGACAAGTGTTATTGGAACAAATAATTTCTACTGGTGTGATATACCAGTCCCCCCCCAAAAAAAAAACAGATTGAAGCGGGGTGTTATATACCAATACACTTTCTTTATAATGCATTTGGGTACTGTATAGTGCATTTGCGCATGCGCGTACGTGAAAATCATATTGCCGATATTTCGAATTGAAAACAAAAATGAATGGAAGTCGCAAATTTGAATAATACATCTGGTATGTCACTGTCCATGTTGTAGGACTATTTGTGCACTTCTAGTAATTATTTATTGGCTGCAAATATGAGCTGAAGGTTTTTCAGGTTCGCCTGCCATTAAAATGAATGGGACCCGCCGCGAACTTGCGGTTCGCGAACATTTGATCGCATTCGCGAACCGCCCCGGCAGATGTTCGTCCATCACTATTGGCATATATATTGATAATGTACTGAGAGACTTTGTTGTTGCCCTCCCTTCTTATATCAGGGACACCATGGATCTGCTTAACAGATTAGAGTGTTTAGTGGTAGAGAATAACATCCTCCTTGCTTCTATAGACACCGAGGCCTTATACAGTAATATCCCCCATGATAAAGGACTTATGGCAGTTCAACATTTCCTGAAATCACGTGACACTCATTTTACACTACACAATGATTTTGTGATTAATATTCTTAATTTTGTCCTTAGGCATTACTTTTTTCTGATTGGCCCCAAGTTCTTCCACCAGCTCAGGGGTACCACAATGGGTAGTGCCTGTGCGCCTACTTATGCTAATTTATTCCTGGGCTGGTGGGGACACTATTGTGTTTGCCGATGATCAGTGGTGGACCCTCTACATCATTTTCTGGGGCCGCTTCATAGATGACATTTTTGTCCTGTGGAGTGGCTCCAGAGAGGCCTTTCAGGCATGTATGCTTATCCTTAACACTAATAATATAGGGATGCATTTTACACATGAGCTCAATGATGATCATATGTCCTTTTTGGATTTGGATATTAGGTTGCAGGATGGTGCCATTCATACATGCTGTCATGAACCATGCCCACAGCCAAGCTAAGCCCGGCGCAACCACCTCCAGTTTCTACTGGTAACACAGGCACCAGCCGGAAAGAGCCTGCCCGCGTAACACGGCCGTGACAATATATGGGTGCCGAGAATCAATCAAAGCATTAACTCCCCACACCCTATATTTACTGCCACCAGGTTCTTAAAGAAACCCACACTAAACCTGAGGATCAGGGATTTTGATACTGTAATTGCCAATCTACCGTCAATTAAGCATCAACTTGCTCCCTGCCAATCGATATCTTATCGATCACCTATGACCTATTTCACTGTAACACTTGGGTGCTATACCAAAGGACCTATTTGTCACTTTCCTGGACACAATATTCTTCTCTCAGATGACCCACATCTGATTGGACAGTCCCCATACATTTACAATTGTCATACAATTAAATCTTAACCATAACACTGGAATATACCAATTCTATCCTGAAGGAAGTTGGATTCTCAAGCTGTTAATATTTCAGAGCGTGACGTCACCAAAAGCGGTTTCCCGGACAACAGACTTACAAGCTCCCTCGCGCCGGGTGCTTCCGGCCGGGGCCGCCCTGCTGCTGGTAGGTGAGCAAGGAGGACGCCGCGATTTAAAAGGACAGCATCAGTATAAGAACAATACAGAATATACAAACAGTGAGCGACACAACGGATTATCAACCAGGGGATCACTTTGGATGAAAGGCAAGGTACAAACTGCACTACCATTATCACTTTGAACCCTTGCATTTATCGTTTAATTTCTAAATTCACAGAGAAAATACTTGTATTTTTTTAGCCTCTTTCTACCCTCATTATTCGACTATATGTCCAGATCCTAATAATAATACAAACCTTCCCTTGCCTAGCTGACTTATAAAATTAACCCCTCACTAACTGACGGTGCCAACTTATAGGACTAGCTGTTCTGATTGTGTACACCAGCGCTTATGTCTCATTTCACCCACGGGTGATATACTATTTTTATATACCTATCTAAGGAGAACAATAGCTCCTTGGCAGACACCAAGCAGCGGGATCTTCCTTTACAGGTAGATTTACACATCCAAACAATAGGAGCACAGGGGGGTCTTTTATTTTCATTTAAAAATAAATAGTTCTTTTTAATGGAACAAAGTCAGTCAAAACAAGAGGCGTTTTCAAAGATTTACAGAAAAAATGGTAGACAAGACATAGGGCATTAAATGTAAACAAAAGGGGTTTAACATTGAAAAAAATACCTAGCCGAGTATCATCTAGGCTCTTAGGTTATGTCTAGAGTCCTGCACACATTTGGTATCCTGTCAGAGCTGTCACCACACAGCTCTCTCTTCTGCTGCTGCTCTCAACTGAACTCCAAAATGGCTTCCTGCATCCAGCTCACACAGACTCTGACAGGTTGTCTAGGTAACCAAACTCCTACTGAAATGGCTGCCAGTCTGGTGCCATTTCTGTTATTTCTAACAGAAAATTAGCAGATTAGAAACAGATTAAAACTCCCAAGGGGCAAGTGTACATCCCTGTCCCTGAAATGCAGCTGAATTTAGATGGCTGTGTGTGTGTGTGTGTGTGTGTGAAACATCATGGCGCTGTGCTTTTGTTTACTATATTAATACACCACCATCATCACACATGCACCTATAGAAAGCCTACGGCCACGAATAGTCTCCTTCGCTGGGAAACCCATCACCCCATCAACTTAAGGTGAGGTATACTGAAGGGACAATACTTGTGCATTTGCAGGAATTGTTTCACCGTTAATGATTTTCACCATCAAGCAAGGGACCTGCAGCACGCCAGACCTGCAGGGTATAGCGATAGTGAGGTCACGGTTATAGGCAATCGAGGGCTACTCACTTTTCTGAGGAGAACCCTGGGCAGGCATGCGACAGTGAAAGAGAGGTAGACACTAGTTCCCCTGGGGCACACTTGGTAAATAGGGACCAGGCCTGATGGTGTGTGAGGTGCCCTGGATGTTGCAGGTATTTTGAGTGCCTTAGGTAAGGTCCCTTTAACCCCTTAAGGACACAGCCTTTTTACACCTTAGGACCAGGCCATTTTTTGCAAATCTGACCAGTGTCACTTTAAGTGCTGATAACTTTAAAACGCTTTGACTTATCCAGGCCGTTCTGAGATTGTTTTTTCGTCACATATTGTACTTCATGACACTGATGAAATTAAGTCAAAAAAATATTTTTTTTTGCACCAAAAAATACCTAATTTAACAAATTTTTTGAAAAATTAGCAAATTTCAAAGTTTCAGTTTCTCTACTTCTGTAATACATAGTAATACCCCCAAAAATTGTGATGATCTTTACATTCCCCATATGTCTACTTTATGTTTGAATTGTTTTGGGAATGATATTTTATTTTTTGGGGATGTTATAAGGCTTAGAAGTTTAGAAGCAAATCTTGACATTTTTCAGCAATTTACAAAAACGACATTTTTAGGGACCAGTTCAGGTCTGAAGTCACTTTGCGAGGCTTACATAATAGAAACCACCCAAAAATGACCCCATCTAAGAAACTACACCCCTCAAGGTATTCAAAACTGATTTTACATACGTTGTTAACCCTTTAGGTGTTGCACAAGAGTTATTGGCAAATGGGGATGAAATTTGAGAATTTCTTTTTTTTGTCAAATTTTTTATTTTAACCCATTTTTTCCACTAACAAAGCAAGGGTTAACAGCCAAACAAGACCGTATCTTTATTACCCTGACTCTGCCGTTTACAGAAACACCCAATATGTGGCCGTAAACTACTGTACGGCCACACAGCGGGGCATAGAGTGAAAGGTGCGCCGTTTGGTTTTTGGAGGGCTGATTTTTATGGACTGGTTTATTTACACCATGTCCCATTTGAAGACCCCTGATGCACCCCTAGAGTAGAAACTCCCTAAAAGTGACCCCATCTAAGAAAATACACCCCTCAAGGTATTCAAAACTGATTTTACTTACGTCGTTAACCCTTTAGGTGTTGCACAAGAGTTATTGGCAAATGGGGATGAAATTAGCAAATTTCATTTTTTTGTCTAATTTTCCATTTTAACCCATTTTTTCCACTAACAAATCAAGGGTTAACAGCCAAACAAGACTGTATCTTTATTGCCCTGACTCTGCTGTTTATAGAAACACCCAATATGTGGCCGTAAACTACTGTACGGCCACACAGCGGGGCGTAGAGGGAAAGGTGCGCCGTTTGGTTTTTGGAGGGCTGATTTTTATGGACTGGTTTATTTACACCATGTCCCATTTGAAGACCCCTGATGCACCCCTAGAGTAGAAACTCCCTAAAAGTGACCCCATCTAAGAAACTACACCCCTCAAGGTATTCAAAACTGATTTTACATTCGTCGTTAACCCTTTAGGTGTTGCGCAAGAGTTATTGGCAAATGGGGATGAAATTTGCAAATTTCATTTTTTTGTCTAATTTTCCATTTTAACCCATTTTTTCCACTAACAAATCAAGGGTTAACAGCCAAACAAGACTGTATCTTTATTGCCCTGACTCTGCCGTTTACAGAAACACCCAATATGTGGCCGTAAACTACTGTACGGCCACACAGCGGGGCGTAGAGGGAAAGGTGCGCCGTTTGGTTTTTGGCGGGCTGATTTTTATGGACTGGTTTATTTACACCATGTCCCATTTGAAGACCCCTGATGCACCCCTAGAGTAGAAACTCCCTAAAAGTGACCCCATCTAAGAAACTACACCCCTCAAGGTATTCAAAACTGATTTTACATTCGTCGTTAACCCTTTAGGTGTTGCGCAAGAGTTATTGGCAAATGGGGATGAAATTTGCAAATTTCATTTTTTTGTCTAATTTTCCATTTTAACCCATTTTTTCCACTAACAAATCAAGGGTTAACAGCCAAACAAGACTGTATCTTTATTGCCCTGACTCTGCCGTTTACAGAAACACCCAATATGTGGCCGTAAACTACTGTACGGCCACACAGCGGGGCGTAGAGGGATAGGTGCGCCGTTTGGTTTTTGGCGGGCTGATTTTTATGGACTGGTTTATTTACACCATGTCCCATTTGAAGACCCCTGATGCACCCCTAGAGTAGAAACTCCCTAAAAGTGACCCCATCTAAGAAACTACACCCCTCAAGGTATTCAAAACTGATTTTACATTCGTCGTTAACCCTTTAGGTGTTGCGCAAGAGTTATTGGCAAATGGGGATGAAATTAGCAAATTTCATTTTTTTGTCTAATTTTCCATTTTAACCCATTTTTTCCACTAACAAATCAAGGGTTAACAGCCAAACAAGACTGTATCTTTATTGCCCTGACTCTGCCGTTTACAGAAACACCCAATATGTGGCCGTAAACTACTGTACGGCCACATAGCGGGGCGTAGAGGGAAAGGTGCGCCGTTTGGTTTTTGGAGGGCTGATTTTTATGGACTGGTTTATTTACACCATGTCCCATTTGAAGCCCCCTGATGCACCCCTAGAGTAGAAACTCCCTAAAAGTGACCCCATTTTGGAAACTACGGGATAAGGTGGCATTTTTTTGGGGACTATTTTTAGGGTAAATATGATTTTTGGTTGCTCTATATTACATTTTTGTGACGCAAGGTTACCAAAAATTGAAATTCTGAAATTTCATCTCCATTTGCCATTAACTGTTGAGGAACACCTAAAGGGTTAATGAAGTTTGTATAATCAGTTTTGAATACCTTGAGGGGTGTAGTTTCTTAGATGGGGTCAGTTTTGGGGAGTTTTTACTCTAGGGTACATCAGGGGGGCTTCAAAAGGGACATGGTGTCAATAAAAAAGGCCATCAAAATCGGCCTTCCAGAAACCATGTCGGTCCTTTCCTTTTGCGGCCTCCCTTTTACTGATACAGCAGTTTACGACCACAAATGTGGTGTTTCTGTGAACTGCAGTATCAGGGTAATAAATATTAAGTTTTGTTTGGTTGTTAACCCTTGTTTTATTACCGGAAAAAACTGATTGAAATGGAAAAGTGCCAAAAATAGCGGTTTTGGCACTGTTTTTTTTTTTTTTTTTTTTACTGTGTTAATCTGGGGGGTTAGGTAATGGGATATTTTTATAGAGGAGATTTTTACGGACGCGGCAATACCTAATAAGTCTACTTTTTTTTACAATTATTTAGGTTTTTGACTATATTATCTTTTTTGATACAAATCTTTTTTTGGGTATCTCTAAAGTCTAAGGGTCATTTTTTTTTTTTTTTTATCCAATTACCTCATGTGGGGACTCATTTTTTGCGGGATGAGCGGACGGTTTTATTGGCACTATTTTGGGGGCTATATGACTTTTTTATCGCTTGCTATTAAACTTTTTGTTATGTAAGGTGACAAAAAAATTATTTTTTTGCACCTATTTTTTTTTTTTTTTGACCGTGTTAATCTGGGGGGTTGGGTCATGGGGTATTTTTATAGAGGAGATTCTTACGGACGCGGCAATACCTGATAAGTCAACTTTTTTTACAATTATTTTGGTTTTAGACTATATTATCTTTTTTGATTCAAATTTTTTTGGGGGTATCTCTAAAGTCTAAGGGTCATTTTTGTAAAAAAAAAAATTATCCAATTATCTCATGTGGGGGCTCATTTTTTGTGGGATGAGTGGACGGCTTTATTGGCACTTTTTGGGGGGCTATATGACTTTTTGATCGCTTGCTATTAAACTTTTTATTATGTAAGGTGACAAAAAAAACCTTTTTTTGCACCTTTTTTTTTTTTTTTTTCCTTGACCGTGTTAATCTGGGGGGTTAGGTCATGGGGTAGTTTTATAGAGGAGATTATTACCAACGCGGCGATACCTAATATGTCTACTTTTAATAAATTATTTTAGTTTTTTTTGGGTGTCTCAAGTCTGAGAACCAGTTTTTTTTATCCGATGTCAGTGCTAAATTGGGATATAAATTTAGTACTCCATGGAAGTGTGATACTCCCTGAAGCAACCGTCAATGCAGAGGCCCGGATGATCGGGGCAAGTGTCGCACTGAGTAGTTGTGTCCTTCCGTATCCCCCTCCTGCGACACACTCTGCACTTTTTTTGGGTTCGTCCCTTCTTTCCAGTATGGGGGACCACACCTGGAAAGTGTTGGCCAGGGACGATCCGGGCACCTACAGTTCCCGAGGTACTCCGGCCTGCTCTTTCCCGGTCCGAAAAGATCAGGGCCTTGAGGACTGCCTCATAGAACTGGAGGAATGTCCCTGTGCTGCCAGCGCTTCGGGATAGTACAAAAGAGTTGTACATGGCAACCTGCACCAAGTAGACCGCAACTTTTTTGTACCATGCCCGGGTTTTGCGCATGGCGTTATATGGCTTGAGGACTTGATCAGAGAGATCAACTCCTCCCATATACCGATTGTAAGCGACGATACAATCGGGCTTGAGGACCGTTGCCGCGGTACCTCGCACAGGGACAGGGGTGATGCCGTTACCATGAATTGTGGACAGCATAAGGACATCCCTCTTGTCCTTATACCTGACCAGCAACAGGTTTCCAGTGGTAAGGGCACGGGTCTCACCCCTGGGGATAGGTACCTGGAGGGGGTGGGCAGGGAGGCCACGTTGATTTTTCCGCACGGTCCCACAAGCGGACGTGGATCTGGCGGCAAGGGACTGGAACAAGGGGATACTGGTATAAAAGTTATCCACGTAAAGGTGGTAACCCTTATCCAGCAGTGGGTACATAAGGTCCCACACAAGTTTCCCGGTAACACCCAGAGTGGGGGGACATTCTGGGGGTTGAATCCGGGAATCTCGCCCCTCGTACACACGAAATTTGTAAGTGTACCCTGAGGTACTCTCACAAATTTTGTATAGCTTCACGCCATACCTCGCCCGCTTGGAGGGCACATACTGGCGGAAAATGAGTCTCCCCTTGAACGCAATGAGAGACTCATCAACCGCGACCTCTCTTCCAGGTACATAGGCCTCCATGAATTTGGCCCCAAAGTGATCGATGACCGGCCGTATCTTGTACAGACGGTCATGGGCAGGATCACCTCGGGGGGGACATGCTGCATTATCGGAATAATGCAGACATTTCCGGATGGCCTCAAACCGGGAGCGTGTCATGGCTGTACTGTAAAGTGGGGCCTGGTATAGGACGTCCCCACTCCAGTACAGCCTGACACTGGGTTTTTTGACCAGGCCCATATGCAGCACGAGGCCCCAAAATGTCCTCATTTCGGCTGCACTGACCGGCGTCCAGCCACCGGGCCTGGCCAAAAAGGAGCCCGGGTGTTGAGCGACGAACTGTTGGGCGTACAGATTCGTCTGCTCCACCATCAGATTTACCAGTGGGTCACTGAAAAAATGACAAAAAAAGTCATATTCAGTGTAGCCCACTGTGGAAATCTGGATTCCTGATTGGCCTACAAAATCAGGAATCACAGGCTCGTATCGCTCTGGGCTACACCAGACAAGTTCACCGGCAGGGGGCTCCGGTGGATTTAACTGGTGGGCCGGGAAACCAGTACGAGCCCCAGAGCTGCTCGTACTAGTGTGGGCCACAGGGTCCCTAACATGGCGGTCCCCTTGCTCCGCCTGGCGGCGTCTCCGCCGCCTTGGGGGCTCATCATCATCGCTAGATGATGAGGAGGATGCGGATGACAACAGGAATGTGGGGTCATCCTCATCCTCACTGGGACTCTCGGAGTCAGAGGCAATCTGGGCGTATGCCTCCTCGGCCGAGAACGTCCGGCGGTCCATAGGGGAGTGTGTGTCTGCGTGTATATGTGCGTGTGTGTAACTCTTTATTTTGTGTGCGTGTATGTGGGGGCACTGCTGTTCACGAACTCACCCTAAAACTAACAGAAAAAAAATAAAATAAACTAACTAAAAAAAAGGGCAAAAAATGTGGGGAAAAAAATTCAAAACCGCTGATCAACCGTCCGAAGTTGATCAGCGGTGGGGTGTGCGATGCGCTAACAGTGGCCGGACACTAAGTGCCGGCCACAGTCAGCGTACACGAAAAAAAAAAAATGCACCCCAAAAAAGGTGGGGGGGGGCAGGGGGGGGGCAAGTGGCAGCACCCCTGGGGGGTCTAGGGTCACACAGCTGTGCTGTGGACCCCAGACACCCTAACTTAGGGTGATGCAATCAAAGTTCAAAAACTAACTTTCCCTTTTTTTTCCCTGCCTAAACCAAACTTTCCCTAGCTGTCCCTATGTACCTGATGGGGTCCTGGGGGGCACAGATCGGGTCCTGGGGGGCACAGATCGGGTCCTGGGGGGCACAGATCGGGGTGCAGGCAGCGGTGGCAGACACGTGCAGGCAGCTCCTCTCTCCTCCGGCTCCGGAACACAAAAGGAGGAGGAGAGGAGCGCCTGCCTCTTTTGAATCTGCCGCCGGACCGCCCACAGACCAATCAGAAAGCGATCCTGAGTGGTGATGTCACCATCACCACTCAGGATCGCTGGATGGTGATTGGTGGGGTGAAATCACACCACCATCACCATCCTGTTCCGGGTTATCGGGACTTCAAAGACCCGAATAACCCGGAAACGCAGAAAACCGCAGGTCTGAATTGACCTGCGGTTTTCTGCGATCGCATACATGGGGGGGTCACCGGACCCCCCGGCGCATTTGCTCCAAGTGCCTGCTCAATGATTTGAGCAGGCACGGGGTTCCGATCACCGCCCGCCGTGCGGCGGTGATCGAAAATGCACAGGGCGTACATGTACGCCCTGTGTCCTTAAGTACCTGGGCACAAGGGCGTACCTGTACGCCCTATGTCCTTAAGAGGTTAAGAATCGTGACGCCAGTGACTGTAACGGTGGCACACCGGTTTGCAAGAGGAGTAATGGAGTACACAGTTGGTAAACCAAACGTTGCTTTACTTTTAGACAACAGTCCAACTTTATACAATCAGTTGCAGAAGATAATGCAGTCCTTTACAGTTCCAAATGCACAGCAGGTTTATGTCACAGCAGGTTTCTATCTTGCAAGATACTTGGAGGGCATACAGTTAATGCTTTGCAGTACAATGCTGCTCTATCCCCACAGCTATTCTAGCTGGCTGGATCCCAAGGCCCGGATGCCTAATTGCTGGCTTAAATCCTTGGTATAAAATCCTTCCTCCAGTATTGGCACTTGACTAGGTTACAATACCTTCGTTTTCCTAGCTGTCTTCACTGCTGGATGGGAAAGGTGGCTGCAGGTCTCTCCCAGGAGGTGCTGTCCTACTACTGGGGTATCTCAACTGAGCTATCCTTAGCCTCAGGAGCTTCAGGCTGACTAGGTGACTCCTCTAGTCCCCTGGAATACACTGCCTCTCCCCTGTCTGGGCCGTCCTATATATAACTAGGGCTCTCTAGCTCCCTCTAACGCCTGGGAGGCTAAACTGCACCCTGACAGGCCTGACACCCAGTTAATACAGGAAATGCATACACATAACAGTAAGGCAGTAAACACATTAACTCCTTTGTGTAGTGCCCACCTTTACCTAGTGGGACACTACAGATCTACGAAATAGGTTCACACAGAGGGGTTATCCACAGTGGGTTCTATCAGAGGCATTTAATTGTGCCTTAGGCCTCATGCACACGACCGTTGTGTGCATCTGTGGCCGTTGTGCCGTTTTCCGTTTTTTTTCGCGGACCCATTGACTTTCAATGGGTCCGTGGAAAAATCGGAAAATGCACCGTTTTGCAGCCGAGACCGTGATCCGTGTATCCTCTCCGTAAAAAAAAACAAAAACCTGTCCTATTTTTTTGACGGACAACGGTTCACGGTCCGTGAACCGTTGTCCGTCAAAAAAATAGGACAGGTTTTTCAAGTCAATGGGTCCGTGAAAGAACACGGATGCACACAAGATTGGCATCCGTGTCCATGATCCATGGCCGTAGGTTACTTTCATACAGACGGATCCAAAGATTGTGCCTTAGGCCTCATGCACACGACCGTTGTGTGCATCTGTGGCCGTTGTGCCGTTTTCAGGTTTTTTTCGCGGACCCATTGACTTTCAATGGGTCCGTGGAAAAATCGGAACATGCACCGTTTTGCAGCCGAGACCGTGATCCGTGTATCCTCTCCGTAAAAAAAATAAGACCTGTCCTAAGACACTGTGCCACCAATGAATAATTATTACAATACAGGGAGAAAGGGGGGGGGGGGGGCCGAGGGGGGTGCACACTGTGCCACCAACGAATAATTATTACAATACAGGGAGGAAGGGGGTGGGCCGATGGGGGGCCCACACTGTGCCACCAACGAATAATTATTACAATACAGGGAGGAAGGGGGGGCGCACACTGTGCGACCAACGAATTATTACAATAGAGGGAGGGAGGGGGGCCGCACTGGCCACCAATGATATTCAAACTGGGGATGGGGGGGTCTGCCCCCTGCTGCCTGGCAGCCCTGATCTCTTACAGGGGGATATGATAGTACAATTAACCCCTTCAGGTGCGGCACCTGAGGGGTTAATTGTGCTGATCACGGCCCCCTGTAAGAGATCGGGTGCTGCCAGGTAGCAGGGTGCAGTCATGTACACAGTTTGTAGTATATTCTAACTAGAAGCGTCCCCATCACCATGGGAATGCCTCTGTGTTAGAATATACTGTCGGAAATGAGTTTTCACGAACGAACTCATATCCGACAGTATATTCTAACATAGAGGCGTTCCCATGGTGATGGGGACGCTTCAAGTTAAAATATACCATCGGATTGGAGAAAACTCCAATCTGATGGTATAAAAGGGACTCCAGACTTTACATTGAAAGTCAATGGGGGACGGATCCGTTTGAAATTGCACCATATTGTGAAAAACGTCAAACGGATCCGTCCCCATTGACTTGCATTGTAATTCAGAACGGATCCGTTTGGCTCCGCACGGCCAGGCGGACACCAAAACGACTTTTTTTTCATGTCCGTGGATCCTCCAAAAATCAAGGAAGACCCACGGACAAAAAAACGGTCACGGATCATGGACCTACGGACCCCGTTTTTGCGGACCGTGAAAAAATACTGTCGTGTGCATGAGGCCTTACTCAAAGATAAGTATGAACTCTTGGTTCCCACGGTTAGCTAATAAGAACGACAAACATAATTCAATGCTACGTATCATAGGTACCTTTGACAATAAAAAGTAGGAATGTGCGTGGTATCCTTAATAGATACTGGGATATTCTGAAAATGGGTCCAGATCTGAAAGATATTTGGCCTGATTATCCCACACTCTCCTACAGAAGAGGTAGATCTCTAAGAGATGACCTTGTACATAGCCATTACTCACTGCCAAAACAACAGGGTACTTGGCTTGCAGGAAAGGTCAATGGTATGTTTAGATGCAGTGGCTGTATTGCTTGTCCGTATATTGACACCACCAAGAAATTCATGAGCGTTGTTACACAAAAATAGTATGATATTTGGAATTTTACCAACTGTAAAACATCAGGTGTGGTATACTTATGCAGTTGCACGTGTCTGCTTCAATACATAGGGAAGACATCATGAGAATTACGCAGGAGAGTTGGGGAACATCTCAGTGACATCAGACACAAGAAGGATACCCCTATCTCGTGGCACGTGCATGAAACACACAATGGTAACCCCAAATCACTCAAATATTGTAAAATTGAGAAGGTGCGTCCTTCTCTTGGGGGGGGGGGGGGGGGGGTGACCTTGATAGGATCATTCTACAAAAAGAAACAGAATTAACGTTTAGACTCAAATCTATGAGTCCATTTATTCTTAATGAATCTATATCCTTTTCTTGTTTTTTGTGATGATATATAATTTGTTGAGGCTTTCGATTTATGTCCATTTAGTGTTTATCGTATCATTGGCCCATCTGGATTTATTTGATCCCATGATGATCTAATTTACACTTATAATTATCTTGGAGAGTGGTAATCTTCATGTCTTCTGCATCATTTTTGTATTTATTTTATTATTTCAAAAATATTTGGACACCTATATCCACTTACCTGATTTACCCTAGTTTTTTTAGCCAATGATAACAAAGGTTCATTCTTTTTCTTTTGTTATTTCTACCCTATATAACCCTAGCTTGCATGTTGGACGCTTCATATCCTCCCCAGGTTTCCATGGATGCGGGGACACACGTATCGGCGTCTTCCTGCATTCATTCGCTCTTCATTCGCAGCGCCGCCGGCATCCCACGGATACAGTGGAGCGAGGACGCAAACGGCGTCTTCATCTCCATGGGGACCAGGACCCAGCCGTGCATGCCTCCTCAGCGTGGCCGGCGTCCTCCGTCACCTAGACAATGAGCAGCAGGGGAAGCAGGGGATCTGAGCACCGATGTTAATGAATCGGCAGCTGTGTTATGAGCAATCACAGTCACGTGACGCTGGCCACGTCACGTGACTCACCTGTAGGGGTGCCTGTGATTGGTCTTGCTACCCTCACCAGCATTTTGTATCACACCTTTCTGTGTGTGTTTGAACCTCGGCTCTGTTTTTGACCTCGACCTTGTGACCGCCCTGCAATTGACGTGACCTCTTGGCTCCTGACTTGGATTTTGTTTTGACCACTTTATTGTATTGCTCTCTGTGTATCTAGAGACAGGAGCTGAAGAGACATTCACTCCACTGAAAGCGGAGTTTTATGGGAACAAGAGGCAAAAATAGGTAGTTAAAACAGTTATATAATGTTCATATTGCTAGTATTGTGTTTAGAACTGTATACTGAAATAGATATACAGTACAGACCAAAAGTTTGGACACACCTTCTCAATCAAAGAGTTTTCTTTATTGTCATGACTATGAAAATTGTAGATTCACACTGAAGGCATCAAAACTATGAATTAACACATGTGGAATTATATACATAACAAAAAAGTGTGAAACAACAGAAAATATGTCATATTCTAGGTTCTTCAAAGTAGCCACCTTTTGCTTTGATTACTGCTTTGCCCACTCTTGGCATTCTCTTGATGAGCTTCAAGAGGTAGTCACCTGAAATGGTCTTCCAACAGTCTTTAAGGAGTTCCTAGAGATGCTTAGCACTTGTTGGCCCTTTTGCCTTCCCTCTGCGGTCCAGCTCACCCCAAACCATCTCGATTGGGTTCAGGTCCGGTGACTGTGGAGGCCAGGTCATCTAGCGTAGCACCCCATCACTCTCCTTCATGGTCAAATAGCCCTTACACAGCCTGGAGGTGTGTTTGGAGTCATTGTCCTGTTGAAAAATAAATGATGGTCCAACTAAACGCAAACCGGATGGAATAGCATGCCGCTGCAAGATGCTGTGGTAGCCATACTGGTTCAGTATGCCTTCAATTTTGAATAAATCCCCAACAGTGTCATCAGCAAAGCACCCCCACACCATCACACCTCCTCCTGCATGCTTCACGGTGGGAACCAGGCATGTAGAGTCCATCCGTTCACCTTTTATGCGTCGCACAAAGACACAGTGGTTGGAACCAAAGATCTCAAATTTTGACTCATCAGACCAAAGCACAGATTTCCACTGGTCTAATGTCCATTCCTTATGTTCTTTAGCCCAAACAAGTCTCTTCTGCTTGTTGCCTGTCCTTAGCAGTGGTTTCTTAGCAGATATTCTACCATGAAGGCCTTATTCACACAGTCTCCTCTTAACAGTTGTTCTAGAGATGTGTCTGCTGTTAGAAGTCTGTGTGGCATTGACCTGGTCTCTAATCTGAGCTGCTGTTAACCTGCGATTTCTGAGGCTGGTGACTCGGATGAACTTATCCTCTGCAGCAGAGGTGACTCTTGGTCTTCCTTTCCTGGGGCGGTCCACATGTGAGCCAGTTTCTTTGTAGCGCTTGGTGGTTTTTGTGACTGCACTTGGGGACACTTTCAAAGTTTTCCCAATTTTTCAGACTGACTGACCTTCATTTTTTTAAAGTAATGATGGCCACTGGTTTTTCTTTACTTAGCTGCTTTTTTCTTGCCATAATACAAATTCTAACAGTCTATTCAGTAGGACTATCAGCTTTGTATCCACCTGACTTCTCCACAACGCAACTGATGGTCCCAAACACATTTATAAGGCAAGACATCCCACTTATTAAACCTGACAGGGCACACCTGTGAAGTGAAAACCATTTCAGGTGACTACCTCTTGAAGCTCATCAAGAGAATGCCAAGAGTGTGCAAAGCAGTAATCAAAGCAAAAGGTGGCTACTTTGAAGAACCTAGAATATGACATATTTTCAGTTGTTTCACACTTTTTTGTCATTTATATTTTTCCACATGTGTTAATTCATAGTTTTGATGCCTTCAGTGTGAATCTACAATTTTCATAGTCATGAAAATAAAGAAAACTCTTTGAATGAGAAGGTGTGTCCAAACTTTTGGTCCGTACTGTATATATTTGTGTTTTCTTACAGTTCCACCAATTGCAACCATACAATTGCAAGCATACAATTGTAAGCATTCAGATTCCATATTGCAATCCAAATTGCATACCAGATCATACTCAACCAATCTGCAAATAGTCTCTGCTAACTGCATACTGCAGGTAGAACTATTAGTTAGACCTCAGATATACCTCTTAAAGAGATCATAAAGTGCTTAAATAACTTAAAGTGAGAGTACAGATACTCAAGAGAGAAATATATCCACCATTTTATGTTGAATGACAAGATTGAACAGTTGAGCCACCATCTTATGCACACCGCCACTTTGTGATATATTTTCAACACGTGTTTTGTACATGGACTATCTGCTGCGGAGGCAGCAGTGTTATATATGAAGAAAAGTTGAAGTTAATAAAGAAGTTATTTCATACATTTGGTGTGCTCTTTAAACCTACTGTTTCCATAGAACAGCGCTAGAGGAATTACAGAGTAATAGACAGTCTGGTTAGACTAAAAGTCAGACATATCAAAATTCTTCTAATGCCACAGCGCAAAAGGCACTTTATAGTGCTGTGCTTGCCACATTCTCACATGTGTAGCCGCCATTTTAGGAAAATTTGCGATTCGTTACCACGAAGCACAAGGAAATTCGCATTTGTTGCAAATCAAATTTTTCCTAAAATTCGGATTGAATTCCACTTCGTCTGATTCGATTCGCTCATCTCTAGCCACCACCATAAGGTTTTTAAAACTCTCCGTCTCCACCAGACAGAATGGCAGCATTTCAAAGGCCAGGACTTTTGAAGTGCTGGCATTTAGGGCCAGAGCTCGTGGGTGGTGGGGTGGTACTTCCTCTTTCTGTCCAGTGTTTGGGGGATGGACAGCTAAATGCTTCCATGGGAAAGTGTGGAGATGCTCGGTGACACTGCTGATGGTGGTGCTGTCACATCCTCTATTTGTGGGGAGCCAGATGGCCCTGTCACTCCAGAGGGGGAGAAAGAGGCAGAGACTGCAGCAGAAGAGGAAGCAGGAGGAGCCTCACATTTTTTGTGGTTCTTCAGGTGTCTACTCCACTGCAGCTTGTGCTTTGCATTTAGATGCCTGGTCATGCAAGTGGTGCTCAGGTTTAGAACATTCTTGCCTCGCTTCAATCCCTAACTGCACATCATGCAAACCACCCATGTCTTGTCATCAGCACATTGCCTTAAAGAGGACCTTTCATCAGTTTAACCCTAGTCTAATTATGGTCTTACCTTATAGGGCAGGCCCCACTGATGCCGTGGCACTCATTTTTTATCCAAGACCCCCCCGTTCGTCCGCTGTTGGCCAGTTAATTTTGGCACCTTACATTATAATGAGCCGACTCGGTTATACTAGGTGGAGACTCGCAGTTTTCGCTAGGGGCGAAACTCCTCCTTGGCTAAAAGCAGTGTGCTCTGATTGGATGCGCTCACAGCCAGGGAAAAGAGAACCGCCCCCAGCGAAACTGTGAGTCTCCGCCTAGTATAACCGAGTTGGCTCATTATAATATAAGGTGCCAAAATCAACTGGGCCAACAGCGGACGAATTGGGAGGGGGGTCTTTGGGGGAAAAAAAGTGCCATGGCATCAGTGGGGGTCGCCCTATAAGGTAAAACCATAATTAGACTAGGGCTAAACTGATGAAAGGCCCTCTTTAAGAACTGCCACGTCAGGGAACTCCTTTGAGATGGCTTTGGTGTGCTCTGTCCCTTGGTGCGGTGGACAGTAGCAGGAGTACTGGCTTGGGGCCAGCCACTGTGGTTTTGCACCCTGCTCTCTCTTTTGTTGTGTGGATGGAACTGTGTGACCACCACCTCTTCCTCCGAACTGCACACGTCACTCACATGACCTTGATTCCATGTGGGGTCTAGGTCCTCATCATCCTCCACATCATCTTTCACCCACTGCTCACCCCTGCCCTCCTTGTTGGTCTGCACACTGCAGAAAGCCACAGCAGTTGACACCTGTTTTTTGTCATCATCATCAGAGACGTGCTGAGGTGGGCCTCGCATGTCCTCATCCTCAAACATAAGTGGTTGGGCATCTGCACTCAATCTCTTCTACTTCTGGAAGTGGCAGCTGCATGACTTAGGGCTCAGACTTCTTGGCTGATGTGCAAGGGGGTGAGGTGGAAGACAGATGCCCATGGGCCGTCGGCACCAACTCTGATCTTTCAGCAGGGGACCAGGTGGAATACAATGTGCAGGAACTGGAGGCACTTTCAGCCATCCAAGCTAATACCGCCTCTACAGAATACACTGGTATTCTGGTCTACAAAATGATGCAGAACGTTCTGTCCCCTGCGTGCACCAGAGGAAGGTGTTTAATTTGGATGCGTAGCTGGCACAGACCGACAGCGTCCTCTCCCTGCAGTAGGAGCTCCACCAACACCACTAGCACCACGACCATGGCCACATCCCTTATTTGATGCTCTCCTCATTCTTTTAGGGCACCCACAAAATTGACTTCCAGATTAGCTATTGTATTACAGTGTCACAGATGCAAAAGAAGTGCTTTGCACACCAAAAAATGGGTTTATGTCACTGTCAGAATTAACAGATAGATTAACTATTGTATTTCAGTGTCGTGGATGCAAAGGAGGTGTATTGCACCTGAAAAAATGGGTTTATGTCACTCACAGAATTAACAGACAGATTAGTAATTGTATTTCAGTGTCAAGGATGCAAAGGAGTCCAATACTAGGCATGACTGTGATGGCTTCCAAGTGCCCTTAGCTTAAAGGATAATATTTTCATCAAAAATCAATGTTACTGCTGGAGCAGCATTATGCATAAAGTAATCTTTAGTTTCTTCACTTACCACTGTTTTCCTTGAGTTTTCCCCTTAGTTACGGCTGTTTTGAATCCTACATTATGAGGATCTTCTCAAGATGGCTCCTCTGCCAGTTCTCTGAGGCCATAATAAACTAGCAGAAAAAATAAAATAAAGATGACAGTTATCCTTTAAAAGCTTGTTGATTGGCTGCCCTGCAGCCTTTGAACAAGCTTTATTTAGCATTAGAACACTGAACCCGAACACAGACTTCTGAATGTTCCAGTTCAGGTTCGTTCATCCCTAGTTAACAGCCAAACCAGAGACACCCCACTATACTGCACTTTGTCAGTAGAGGTAAGGGTTGTGATTGACCATGTGCCATGTGGTAACTGAAGCCTTAGACATGGCCGATCCAGACCCTGCACAGTACTGACAGGGTGCAAAATCTCTGAAACAATGTTTTCTACAGATGGGGGCCTCTGGTTTGGCTCATAGAATTATATAGCTGTTCCAAAATAGAGGCATCCATCATCCAACTTAGCTATTAAAATAATACTCACCAGACCATAGCATAGAACTTGACTAGGCCTCCAGCATGTCTCACTGCAGCCTTCTTGAAATAATCAATGTAAATGGTTTTGCTTGATGACGTCAGCAGGCAGACTATTAAATCAAGTTAAAACTTTTAGTGTAATGATATTGATTGTTCACAAAGCTGCAGAACTGGACTTCACCTATAGCAGTTGCCTTTGCCAAGTACTAACAGTTTTTCTTGATATTCAAATGCCTCCAGGACTTACAGTAGGTTAAAACTTCATAACACCCGGATGTTCACAAGAAAAATATATGGAGCAGGTAAAAATACTAAAAATAAGAGAAATAACTCACCAATAGTTGACAGGAAACTAATGATGACGGCAATACATGTAGGAGAGGTTAGTTCGGCAATGGAGCAGATGGAAGAAAAATGGAGTGAAGTGAAAGACATTGAGCAAAAATAAAGACACAACAGACCCGATGCTACTCTGCAGTAGTGATGGACAAACATCAACCTAGACGGTTCGCGAACGCGATCAAATGTTCTCAAACCGCAAGTTCCGCTTTAATGGCAGGCGAACCTGAAAAACCTTCAGCTCATATGTGCAGCCAGCAAATACTTACTAGAAGTACACAAATAGTCCCACAACATGGACAGTGATATACCTAAGGGGGATCATTGACAAAAATTCCCACAAAAAATATGTATTTTAATAAGGGGCCATTTTTATGCGTCTTAAAGGGAAACTCTCAAAAATGTGCCCTGCTGGAGCCTAGAAGAATTTCATTTCCTATCAATTTGATGTATACAAATGTGCAGCACTCCATGTTTTTGTATACTGCAGAGTCTATGAAAAAAATGCATACGTTAACGTAATTTATTTTTTCTACCATGGAACTGTATGGTGAACGGATGTCAGTCTGATGCATCTGTTAACTCATACATTTTTTGTATGCATAAAATGGATGGCAAAAATAGGATGTGAACCCAGTCCTAGTGTCAGAATTAGCACCAGCACACAGTGGAGCAGCGTGGCAGAGAGGGGAGGCCGCTATGTACTGACAGAGCGCTAACTGGTCCTGGTGGTCAGGGATGAGGACTGTGTTTCCCAAGGATCATTTTCTACGGGGAAATACAGGGCACAGTATAAGACACTAGAATCTATATAAGATATTTGCCCTACCCCCGAATGATAATACAATAATGTGGTGATTTATTATATAGAAATATGTCTATGTTAGGCTTATTTCTTACACAGATTGTGGCGCAAAAGTCCTTAGCACCAGAATCTGCATATTTTTCCTGCCGAACCGCAATGCCGACATTCCTCACCACAAACCGCTTTGTGGTGAGGAATGGTGGCATTGCACCCTATTAACTTTTATCCTCGCTTTGTTCAGCCTCTCCACTGACCTAGCGTCCCTCCATAGCTTAAGCGGCAGCATATCCAAACAGACCGTCACCAATCCTGGAAACTGAGCCCACAAATGCAGCAAGTCAAATTTAATGTCCTATGTGAGCTCACAAAAGGGGTGCCCCCCCAAATCATTACCCCCTCCATGCAACTCCAAGACCCCTGGTGACGCATCTAACCTCGCAAACTTGTGACACTCCGGAAGAACCCAACTCCACAGCATTCCTCTCATCCCCAACCAGCGAATCACCGCCACCTCGCAACACACACCAGAACATGTAAGAGTGCCCCATAATCCACACCAGGCATGCCAAACCACCTGCAAGGAACACAAAATACAACACATCAACAAAAAACTGCCCACAACATGCCCCCAGCCCTGCAAAAACCATTACCCCTTTTATAGCAATGCAGGCCTAACATAGGACCGGAACCGAATAGACTCCCATCAACCAATGCGAAGAATAACATCATCCCCCAACCCCCTCCTAGCTGCTTCAGTGACGTGCCGATCCAAAAAGAATGACCCCCAAACAACAAGAGGTCTCTATCCAACCCTTTTAATCAAGCTTGCAGTACCGCGATAAACTGACAATGAGAAAGAAACGACCATCTTCATAAACCAACAATGGTTCATCCCTCCCAACCTCTCGCCCCCCCAAGCTCCCTAACAGACCAAACCAGGCACGCGGCCGACCCAGCCATCTGATATAAAACCAACCAACAACCCTGACCCAACGGATCAGTTTTCGACCTCCTAATACAAAATTCTACCCTATCATTAAATAAATCCATGTCCTCTCTCTGAAGCCCACCAGCTCGGCTCTTACTTGGACTAACCAATTCCCAATGCACAACGCCCCAAAGAAAGCAAAAGAAAAGGCCAACTTAAACAACCTAATCTCACCAACTGACACACAAACCCACCCTAACTGTTGCAACATATCCACCAACAACGCAAAGGAAATAGGCCTACGCTGATGCACCTCCGGCGACCACCTCCTCCAAGCCTTTAATGCCTGCAACACCCAAAATGATTTAGTCACATCTGATATAGTCCGACACTTACAACCAAAAGCCACCCCTGCCATAAACGTATTTTTTCTGGACACTGACCATACCTCATCTCTGCAGTGCCCCACAAACAGCAATATCAAAGCCCCTTCCTCTAACCCACACCCTTGAAAACGCTGCCTCCATACCTCTCATAACCCCTATGCATTCTCATATGCCGCCCAGGTTCCCGCCGACAAGGATCCCCACACCAACTCTCCAACTGGCCAAATGGAAGATTCCACAGCTCCTGGGGAAAGCTCACTCCCTGCTCGTCCACCTCGGGTGCAAGCACCAGAAAACAAACCCACTGAAAACAAAACAAAGCATCCACAATTAAGTTGCTCACCCCAGGAACGTGTGTCACTACTACCAAAGCATTCAATGATAAACAACTCAAAACCAAATGCTGAAGCAAGCACACAACTGGTAGTGACGAAGCCGAAATGTGATTAATGGCATCCACTCTACCTAAGTTGTCACAATGGAATCGCACCTTCCTGTTTTGGAAAAAATCCCCCCAAATGGACATCGCCACCACATTGGGAAAGAGCTCCAACAACACCAAATTCTTCACCAAACCTTCTTTTTGCCATTGCATCGACCACTCCCCTATACACCACGACTTGTGAATATGCCCCAAACCGTACCCCCGCCGTCCATAAAGACTGACCATTATACCTTTCTAAAAAGCACGCCCACACCCTCAAATCACCTGATATAAAACCAACCAACAACCCCGACCCAACGGATCCGTTTTCGACCTCCTAATACAAAATTCCACCCTATCATTAAATAAATCCACGTCCTCTCTCTGAAGCCCACCAGCTCGGCTCTTACTCGGACTAACCAATTCCCCAATGCACTACGCCCCAAGCTAAAGAAAAGGCCAACTTAAACAACCTAACCTCACCAACTGACACACAAACCCACCCCAACTGTTCCAACATATCCACCAACAACGCAAAGGAAATAGGCCTACGCTGATCCACCTCCAGCGACCGCCTCCTCCAACCCTTTAATGCCTGCAACACCCAAAATGATTTAGTCACATCCGGTGTAGCCCGACACATACAACCAAAAGTCACCCCTGCCATAAACGTGTTCATCCTGGACACTGACAATCCCTCCTCTCTGCAGTGCCCCACAAACAGCAATATCAAAGCCCATTCCTCTAACCCACACCCTTGAAAACGCTGCCTCCATACCTCCTTAACCCCCTCTCATACACCGCCCAGGTTCCCGCCGACAAGGATCCCCACACCAACTGTCCAACTGACCAAATGGAACATTCCACAGCTCCTGGGTAAAGCTCACTCCCTGTTCGTCCCCCTCTTGTGCAAGCACCCGAAAACGATCCCACTGAAAACAAGACAAAGCATCCACAATTGAGTTGCTCACCCCAGGCACGTGGGTCACTACTACCAAAGCATTCAATGATAAACAACTCAAAACCAAATGCTGAAGCAAGCACACAACTGGTAGTGACGAAGCCGAAATGTGATTAATGGCCTCCACTCTACCTAAGTTGTCACAATGGAATCGCACCTTTCTGTTTCGGAAAAAATCCCCCCAAATGGACATCGCCACCACAATGGGCTCCAACAACACTAAATTCTTCACCAAACCTTCTTTTTGCCATTGCATCGGCCACTCCCCTATACACCACGACTTGTGAATATGCCCCAAAACCGTACCCCCGCCGCATAAGTAAACAAGTCCAGATCTGCCGCCAACACCCCCTCCACTATCTATAAAGACTGACCATTATACCTTTCTAAAAAGGACGCCCACACCCTCAAATCGTAGTTCACGATTAATCCGCACAAAGAGATGAGGACCCTGAACCCAAGCAGTCGCCAGGGCTAATTTCCTACAAAAAATCAGCCCCATGGGCATAATACAGCACGCAACATAAAGTTTACCCAATAAGGACTGCAACTTGCGAAGCCGCAGTTTTCGTCGCCCACACGTGGCCGACACCTCCCACTGAAGATCCTCAACTTTGTCCTCAGGCAATCTGCACTCCATAACTGAATAAATTTGAAAATCTCCAGCATCTGAATAAAACGTTGTCTTTATTTCAATTCCGGTTAAAAGTTTCAAGCGCAATGTTCTTAATCATAACCAGGTTATATTTAAGAACATTGCGTTTGAAACATGTTAACCTGCAGTGGAGGGTGGTGAAGTTTCATATATGTACTTTTAACCGGAATTAAAATAAAGACGTTTTATTCGGATGCTCGAGATTTTCTAATTTATTCAGTTGTGAAAAGGACGGGTCTGGTCCACTCCATGCACCGAATATGTATGGTGAGCTGGAACTTTTATACTCATAAATCTCCACTTCATAGCCGCAGTATCTATGGCTGTCCCCAAAATACTTTACTCCGTCGTAGGGCCCTCTGTTTTTTCCGACACGAAGGGAACCCCAAAAAGTTGTGACATAGCTTCGAACGAATGCAACATCACGGAGCATCCCTTTGAACTCGGAGGCCAAATGAACATAAAATCATTCAAATAATGGATAATAGAACTAGTGTTGATTGAGCACCAAAGTGCTTGGGTGCTCTGGCCGAACACATCATGATGCTCGGGTGCTCTACCAAGCACCCGAGTATAATGAAAGTCAATGGGAGAACCCGAGCATTAAACCAGGCACCCCCTACTCTGAACAGGGGAGGGTGCCTGGCTCATAGGAAAAAGTCAGAAATTGTTGAAACACCACCGAAATGGTTTGGAAACAGCATGGGGAGGATGTCTGGATGCATCTTGGACTCCCAGGTTGCTGCTGGGAACTATGTTGTCCGAGTGGTACGCCACTTTTACAGACTGACATAAATAGGCACAAAACCGAAGATAAAATCGATTTTAGAGGAAAAATTGTTAGGAAACATTATTTTCTGTATATTTACTTGTATATAAAGTTCAAGTGCTGCCAAAAATTAAAAAGAAGAGGAAGTCAAAGTGCTGCCAAAAATTACAAAGAAGAGTCACTCAGATACAACCTGTATATCACATAAAGGAGGGTATTATTCACATTGTGGTACAATTGTTCAGGTAGTGGGACTCCTACATTCATAAAGCCTATGCAGTGAAAGGTTTGTTACACATAAAAGAGGGCACATAAAGGAGGGCCTCATACACAGCCTTGAAAAATTGATGGCCTGCTGGTGACCTTAAAAAACATTTAAAGCAAGGGCCTGCTGATCTGACCATCTAAAACATTATGGGCGAGGGCCTGCTGCCGCTTTGGTGACTCTAGATAACCTGGGGCTGATTGCACGTTCCCGTGATGGCTACGATCCCTTCGGATGTCTGCCCTTTCAACTTTCAATGTTATTTTCAGCGCCAACCATGGTGACCACGGGTAACGGGGAATCAAGGTTCGATTCCGGAGAGGAAGCCTGAGAAACGGCTATGGCTACCACATCCAAGCAAGTCATCATTTGCGCAAATTACCTATTAGATATAATTAGGTGAGTGGCTGCAGGTGAGCTGACCTTATAAATGATTTTAGGTGAGGGCCTGCAGGTGAGCTGACCCTGTAAAAGATTTTAGGTGCGGGCCTGCAGGTGAGCGGACCCGATAAAAGATTTTATGTGCGGGCCTGCTGGTGAGATGACCCTGTAAAAGATTTTAGGTGCGGGCCTGCTGGTGAGCTGACCCTGTAAAAGATTGTAGGTGAGGGCCTGCAAGTGAGCTGACCCTCTAAAACATTATATGCAAGGGCCTTTAGGTGAGCTGACCATGTAAATGATTGTAGGTGAAGGCCTGCTGGTGGGTTGACCCTCTAAAAAATTATATGCGAGAGCCTGCTGGTGAGCTGACCCTGTGAAACAATATATGCAAGGGCCTGCTGGTGAGCTAAACCTGTAAAAGATTGTAGGTGAGGGACTGCTGTTGAGCTGATTCTCTAAAAGGTTGTAGGTGAGGGCCTGCAGGTGAGTGGGCCTCTAAAAAATTTTTTATGCGAGGGCCTTCAGGTGATCTGACCCTGTAAAAGATTGCAGGTGAATGCCTGCTGGTGAGCTGAACCTTTAAAAAATTATATGCCAGGGCCTGCTGGTGAGCTGACCCTGTAAAAGATTTTAGGTGCGGGCTTGCAGGTAAGCTGACCCTGTAAAAGATTTTAGGTGCGGGCCTGCTGGTGAGCTGGCCCTCTAAAAAATTATATGCGAAGGCCTGCTGGTGAGCTGACCCTCTAAAAAATTATATGTGAGGGCCTTCAGGTGTGCTTACCCTGTAAAAGATTGTAGGTGAAGGCTTGCTGGTGAGCTGACCCTTTAAAAAAGTATATGCGAAGGCCTGCTGGTGAGCTGACCCTGTAAAACATTATATGCGAGGACCTGCTAGTGAGCTGACCCTCCAAAAAATTATATGCGAGGGCCTCCTGGTGAGCTGACCCTGTAAAAAATTATATGCGAGGGCCTGCTGGTGAGCTGACCCTGTAAAAAACATTGTAGATGAGAGCCTGCTGGTGAGCCGACCCTCTAAAAATTTATATATGAGGGAATGCAGCTGAACTAATCCTGTAAAACATTATATGCAAAGTGAATATATGTGAGGGCATTATATGCAATAAATAAGCATGTTGATATGATATAAGAGGAGAAGGAGGATGAGAAAAGGAAGATTCAACCATATACAGTACCCTTGTTTGTGGTGGAAGGGATGCATCGGAATACAGTGTATTCAGTACATTAACAACAACATATTTAAAGTGCCTTTATGTTCATCAGCTTTCCTCTGGTGGAGTCAACCTGTCAGCATTTTCATTTGACAGGCGGACATGCTTATCTGTTATAATGCCACCAGCAGCTCTAAATATCCGCTCAGACAAAACGCTGGTGGCAGGGCAGGCCAGCAACTCCAAGGCTTAGAGCGCCAGTTCGTGCCATGTGTCCAGCTTGGACACCCAGTAGTTGTAAGGCACTGAGCGATCATTGAGGACGCTGACACGGTCTGCTGTGTACTCCTTCACCATCTTCCAAAATGTTTCCTTCCTTGTGACACTAGGCCGTGCATCAGAGTGAGGGTGCTGGCGGGGTGTCATGAAACTGTCCCAGGCTTTGGAGAGTGTTGCCCTGCCTCTGTTGGAACTGTTGTGTGTTCCACTTGTCTCCCCTTCTCGGATGGCCAAGATACTACAGACTCTGCCGCCAGTGTTGTCAGATGGAAATTTTTGGATCTTCTGGTATTGGATCGTTTCGCTCATCCTCTCAACCAGAGGAATGAGAGATGAGAAGTTATCTTCGTAGCGGGGGTCGAGAAGGGTGAACAACCAGTAATCCATGTTATCTAAAATGCGTATAACGCGTGGGTCGCTGGAAAGGCAGCCTAACATGAAGTCAGCCATGTGTGCCAGAGTACCAACAGGCAAGACTTCGCTGTCGTCATCAGGAGGATCACTCTTAATCTCCTCATCCTCTTCCTCCTCTTCTACACACCCATGCAGAACAGACGGAATTAAACTTCCATGGGTACCACCCTCTGTAGCGGAGGCAACCGTCTCCTGCTCATCCTCCACTTCAGAGTCCAATTCGCGCTGAGAAAACGAACTGAGGGTGGTCTGGATATCACCCTGTGTAATGTCTTCCCCCATTTCCACCTCTTCCACATGCAAAGTGCTGTCCTTAATTGTGAACCGCAAGCGTTTGAGTAGACATAGAAGTGGGATGGTTACGCTGATAATAGCGTTATCGCTGCTCACCATCTGTATTGATTCCTCAAAGTTTCTTAAAACCTTACAGAGATCAGACATCCATGCACACTACTCGCTTGTGAATATGTGAATAGCGGAATCTGACTGGAAAGGCGAAGACCATGTTGCAGCTGGTATTCCACTACTGTCCTCTGCTGGTCACCAAGCATGGCCAATATGTAGAATGTAGAGTTCCAGCGCGTGCTCACGTTGCACAACATTAGGTGAGTTGGCAATTTTAAGCGCTGCTGCAGCGGTGACAGACCGGCAGCAGCTGTAGATGACTTTCGAAAATGGGTACACATGTGGCGCACCTTCACCAGTAGCTCAGGCAAATTGGGGTAGTTTTTGAGAAACGGCTGAACCACTAAGTTTAAGATGTGGGTTAGGCATGGGATGTGTGTGAGCTTCCCCAGCTCCAAAGCCGCCTCCAAGTTACGGACATTATCAGACACAACCAGTCTAGTCTCTTATCCCCTGCTTCAGCTCTGGGACGGTCTGCTGTTAGTCACCTAAGCATATCAGCTTCAGAACAGCTTGTTGCCCCTTCCCCACTGCAGTGCTACACTGCTTCCATCTAGCGACTAATGACTGACTGGTGCACGCGGATAATTCAGAGTTGGAAGTGGAGGAGGAGGTAGAGGAAGAGAAGTCGGGGTTGGAGCCACTAACATTGATGGTGTCGGAAACCCTGATGGAATTAGGGCCCGCAATTTTTGGCATCGGTAGCACCTGTGCCACCCCGGGGTCCAACTCACTCCTGGCCTCAACAACATTCTCCCAGCGTACCGTCAGGGAAATGTAGTGTCCCTGGCCGAAAGCACTTGTTTATGTGTCCATGGTTAAGTGGACCTTCCCAGTAACTACGTTGGTCAGGGCAAATGTGATGTTACAGGACACATGTTGGTGTAAGGTGGGCACAGCATACCTTGAAAAATAGTGGCGGCTGGGGACTGCGTAAAGCGGGACGGCCGCCGACATCAGGCTGCAGAAGACCTAAGTGTCCACAAGCCTAAATGGCAACATTTCCAGGGCCAGTAATTTGGAAAGCTGCACATTTAGTGCTATGCACATTCTACAGGGGATTGGCCAGCACGTAACACAGGAAATTAGGAGGTAGTGGTGTGACCCGCAGACACAGATTGTGGACCCAGGCGTTCATTCCACTTATTACGGTGCTTGAATGCCATGTGGCGGATCATGCTGATGGTGGTGAGGTTGATAGTGTTCACGTCTTGGCTCATTTGGTATGGCACAGGATGCAAACTACTATTCTTTTGTTGCCTTTTGTTGTCCGCACTTTCCTCAAAAAAGCGCTATACTGTGGATCACCTACCCCTTGGCAAGGGAGGTTTCCGCAAGGGGGTGCTCCATAGAACAGTAGCGGGCCTGTTTGCTGTGGCCCGTCTACTCCCTTTTGCCACCCCACTGCCTCTTCCAGCCTGTTGCAGTGCTGCAGATCCCTCCTCCTTTGTACTGCTTTCCTCGCTCGGCTTGTCATCTTCCCAGTTTGGGTCAAAGACTTCATCATCCACCACCTCCTCTTCCACTTCCTGTTGTGGAAATTTTATTAGGATGTGTTTTTAATATATTGTTAATTGTCATCATGTCTTTCAGTGTCATGCTAAACCATTGGAGTGGATATCTTCCTGTGGATGTGGAGACACAGCTGCCAGACACAGAGGTCTCCGTTGGCGAACGGTCCATGTGCTCTGGGGAGACTGATGTGTTCGGCGGAGCAGTGTTTTCTTGGCGAATGTATGGACACGGCTAGGGCCCCGCTCAGGACGCAGATTTATTGGCGTGGCATGGTTGCATTGGTAAAGAGAACAATATATGAAAGGACTGTGCATTTGTTGTCTCTAGTGCGCCTGATCAACCGCTGGAGATAATGACGTTGTCCTATAAATAAACATGCATGAGGATCATAATAATTTTATTGGGCATTGATCACTGAGTAAGGCTGGATAAAGTTCCCTCCAGTTGTAATGGGAGATTATTGTATACAACTGTTTTGTTAGCTGACTATGTTATTTTAAGTGATAGTGGTTTCTCATGTTCCTGTATATCATCTCTTACTGTATGTTTGTTGCATGAAGGAAGTGGTCGGGTTTGCCCCTTTCTATTGTTACCCCTTTGGTGGCTATAAAATAAAAGTGAAGAGACTAGGCAGGAGTAGGAGTGCTGAACAGAAGTCTACAATGAAACACCTTGTCTGACTCTTGAAGAGTGTTACCTTTCCTTACACAAAAGAGCTTGATACATGTGTTTTTAAGCACGGGGGAAATTCTTTGTGGTTGGCGTACTTCGGCGCACTTTTAGCGCAGCTTGGATATGTGCGTCTGATGCAAAGAGAATTTCTACAACTTTCCTTACTCTGCTCATCCTCCTGACTTGTTGACCTAACTACTACCTCAGTGATTGACAACTGTGTCTCATCCTCTTCATCAACCTCTTGAGACAGTAATTGCCATTGAGTTATTGGCAACTGTGTCTCACACCGATCAACAACAAAAAAAAGTCCCCAAAACAACCCAGCAAGTAGTGACAATCCGGGTTTACCGGCAAAAGACGAAACGCCGCCTCAATATTCACCTTAGCCAATAAAGCTCCCTGCCCATAATTCCAAACCCAACGAACTGCCTTGTCAAACGATGTATACACCACCGAACACAACTCCGGCGCAATCCCGTCATTAACCAAACCCCCATTTGGAAATGAAACGTGATGGATAAGGCAAAATTTATTAGGCTCCCTCTTCGGCACGAGCCCCAATGGAGACACCCACAGATCCTTCATCGGTTAGTCCCAAAAGAGGGCTGCTATGTGACCTAACTCTACCTCTTTCCGCAATTTTTCAGTAACCACCCCTGGAAGCTCCCTTGCTGACCTCAAATTCTTCCTTAATTGCCAAAACTCACCCTCAACGAACGGGATATGAAAACCCTCCCTAAAACCTGTCAACAGAAACTCCGCCGCCTCCGCATTCGGGTATCTATTTAGAAAGGGCACCATCTAGGTAACCCGAATTGGTGTCCGCCCCTTTTCCAGCCGCATCACCCCAACCCTTTCCTTTATGGCCCTTGAAGCACCTCTGCGCTCCATTATTCCCACCGCATGAGGAACACTTGTGCTTAAATTTGCACTTGTCCCCATACTTGCATCCACCCTCGTTAAACATGAAACATAACCCCTTTGGCGAGGCCACCAAGCATTCTGATTGCCCAGAACCCCCGCCGTTCCCTGGAAAGGACTGCCCTGCTCGGACCGGAGCCATCCCCCTCATCCACAAACCAACCTCCTTATGATCCCACCTAATGCTAGACCGAGCTGCTTTCCGTTGCCAAAATTGCTCGTCGTACATCAACAACCCCTGTCTCCCATATACCCGATATGCTTCCCCTATAGCATCCAGGTAACAGAAATATACGGTTGAGTAGCCTAAGGCTAGATAGTTCCCATTTATGGTCAGTGTTTAAAATGTCAAAGAAAAAGAGGATCAATATTAAAATTATATAAGGCTGGGCTCTGTGACTGGGTAACTTCACCAATCCTTCTCACTCTCCAATTGGAGTACTATATTTTAAAGTGTACTCATATGGGGATAACCGTAGGGATATTACTTTGGCGTCCTCAGAGGAAATGGAGCTGCTATCAGGTAACAGAAAAGCGCGGAACAATTCTCCGGCGCCTTCTCACCAATGACACTGGCCAGGATCACAAATGCCTGCAACCAGTTGGAAAAAGTCTGCGGAATCAAATGGTTATCCTCCTCTTCCTTCCTCTTTTCTTCCTTCCTATCCTGATCTAAATTAAACCGAGTAACAAAAATATGTCCGCGTACTCCCCTTTCAAAAAATTTTCCTTCACTTCCAGCCTCAAGTGGGCCCCAGAGGCCCTTCAAAGCAAACATATACCTCTTCTCTCGCCTAGTCATCCTACCCCTTCTCTCTCCCTAACCCCGTCCTTATCCGCTGACCCATGTGGCAATGCCCCCGCCGACCCACTCACCCCTGTACCCACATCCCCACTATCCCCGTCCCTCCTTCCACCACTGCCCCACCAGTACACAGTAATCCTGACCTTTGGGAACCCAAGTCGCCACCGGTGACCTCGTCCCTGACCCCGTACTTACCAGCCCATTCACCAACTCCCGTAACCCCAATAACAACTCCCCCAGCCCACCCACAACGGACACCCCTGGGCCCCCCCCAACCGCAGGAGCCCCCCAAGACTAGCAACCGCTATTGAGGACTCACCTGACTGCGCGGACGCTGTGATTCCACCAGCCGGATCGTGAGGTAAAGGAACTTGCGTGGCGCTGATCTCTCCTCTGGCTGTCCTCAGATCTTCAGCACCACCTGTGCCCCCTCTTCCTGCTGCTGCTGCCAGAGCATGCACCTCCCCGCATCCCCGATGGCTGCATCTGAGGTTCCCCACCCAGAGTCTCGCCTTGTTACTAGATTCCTCCCAGCACACGACCGCCTGGTTCCACTGTTCCTACCTGCGGCATGTGCCGGAGGGTCTCCTCCGGACTAAAGCGCGACGGAGGCCTAGTCCTCCACGGCCAGCAAGTGGGGGAAGCCATGGAGGCCGAGTCCCCCGACCCCAGAAGCAAGCCCTGCACCGAAGCCTGCAGCCATTCAGGGCCCCTCCTCTCCGCTGCCGCCCGGAGCTGCGCAAGCAGCACTTCAATGGATGACATCCTGGGAGAGAACACCCGATACAAGAGGTACGCAGCAGCTCTGACAAGGGCTGCTGCAAATCTACTGTCTCCACAAGATGGCCCCTTTCCCGCCCTTGCCAGCCTTTATAAAACCTATACCCCTTCCCTAGCGCACCACCTCCCACCATCACTACCAATTAACCCCATAGGTCCCGAAAAACTCCACTCCCTCCAAGCCTCTGTCATGCCAGGCCTACCCCCAGGCTTGCAGCCCTAAGTCCATCCTGTACTAGACAGCCAAATCAAAACCAAACAGCATATTAATAACAGAATCCACATCAAGCACAACTACTATGCTAGCAGTAATGAAAGACAATAGAGCCACAGGTCCCAGGATACATGAATACAATACCAATAGACTAAACTATGATACAATAACCTGAATACAAATGCATTGAGCTTTTGCTATAGCGATCTGAAGGAATGCTAAACTATCAAAAATTCCTCTCTAAATTATCCAGGCTAAGAACTGAAACCAGATTCAGGTGTAAGACAGTTGCTTCAAAAATGCCAATATGTATGGATCACGCATTCACATGCTCTGCGTTGATCTATTGCTTCTCAGTATAATTTATAAACATCTCCATTGAGACACTTAGTAAAAGTTTTAATCAAAATGCATAGTCCCACAAACCTTTACAAGGTGACGTCTTATGATTGGTCCCTCTTGCTTGAAATACATTGATCTTCAGATTGATCTCCGGTGACCTTATCTACAGCTCCTATATGTCCTGCAGTCAGTCACTTTTTGGCACTTCTGGGTTCTATATCAAACTCCAACAGGCACCGTTTAATTCTTGATTTTCATTGTAATGATGATGCAAGGAAAAATCAGCCACTCCACACGGGCTGTCCCAGTGATGGCAATCCCCCACCCCTGAGCACCTGTTCTTTGAGGGTTACAGAAAATTGAAAAGGAGTTTTGTAGACCAGATAACACACTGAAATATTTGAGTACAGTATTTGTTCCAAACTTAAATATATAGATAGGATTATTTTAATTTACAAAAATAACTTTTCTACATATATTTCCACACAATTTCAAAAGCACGTGGGCTGTCAGGGACAGTGAGACCAGAAAGTAAACTGGAATTGGTCCCATCCATTGTCTTAGACTACAGTAGGAGTTAAATCAGTAAATAAACAGTGCTTTCTAATTTACTATCCCAGAGCAGTAGATCATTTGGCTGTCATAATAAGTACTTAGGAACAGGACAGTGAGTCAGATTTGCACTTTCTGTTGTTCTAAATTGTTTGCAGATGTCCATATCATTTGTACTCACATGTGGGCTTCCTTCCCTCATCCCAGTTGTGCCACTGGATAATATTGTTCCTCAGGCTCATCGTTCATTAAATGATGAAAGACCTTCAAATTCTTGTGCTTGTAATACCCTCGTAGAAAGCAATTGGGTCTCATTAAGTCATGGAACACCCTCCAGGTGGAAAAGTCTGAAAATGCTGAAGACATCTTTCTGCTTCTATATAAAGAGGTAAGCAGATGATATAACCAACATCACATTTTCAGTAAAATCTAATATATGTATGGATACCTATATAAGGATCATATGTGTCCTTCAACTTGTATTCACTTGTCCTAAAATATACTTGTCAATCACAGTCTGGAGAGGTGTCATTCCTTCCATAGTGATAGGGATGTGGCCGTTAAAGAACGAACATGGTCACCTGATATATTGTCACTAAAGATCCATGGAGGAAGAAGAAGAGTGCCAGGGGACACACAGGACGTGTGGTGTGTGGCCAGAGGAAAATCGGTAAAGTAAGTAGTATATTGCACATTTCTTTTCCAATCTGAGCCCAAAGTGAATAGAAAATCCTACAAAGGGGTAGTCTGAAATAGAACCCATTTTCAACCCCTATGAGTCCATTTTGAGTTAATAGCAGGGATTTCTTCATTCAGAACTTCCATCAATTATTCAGAGCATGGAATGGTTATAAATAATGGGGCTGATCTACTAGATAAAGTGACTAGTAAAATGACTGCTGGAAAAAGATCCCACCAGTTTGTTAAGAGGTTTGCACTTTGTTATACATTGTTACATCTGTGAGGTCCATGTGTGAGAAATCTATTCAGTAATAATTTACACCAGTTGTCTGTCATAAATGACTGTAAATGTGTTGGGTCAGGTGTCCCCCTTCTGTTAAAACATAAAAAGTCACAAAATATTATTTGCATCAAATTTGTCAGTCTTAAAGCCAGGGGTGCACCATCAACGAGGCGAGGTGATTGCCTCAGGCAGCGCCAGGTAGGGACAAGTACGGGCAGTAGACGGGCCATGGGCAATGAGCACTTTCAAGGTGGAAACGGGTCATCTCTGCAAATTCAACAGTATCGCTGCTCTCAGAACAGTGATACAGTTGAAGGATGCAATGGGGCATGGGAGCAATGTATCCCTGCCCCACCATTCCGTCTTTAGTCCTAGTGCATGTATCCTATCAGAGGCTGGTGTCATCATCATCATCATCACGCTGTCTGAGCAGGGCTGCATACAGCACAGGGCACAGATCGGAAGAGGTCTGCGTCCTGCACCACATTTCTGACAGCAGAATGGAGGTAAGTATTTGAGTCTATTATTTTTATTTGGCAGCATGCTGTTAGGCCACAATGGGGGGGGGGGGGGGGTGTCATTATTTTGTAACTGGGGGAAGCACTATGGGTGCATTGGGGGCTTTAAAATGGGACAATATTGTACTGGCACATGTAATAAGGGGGCATTTCTGAACTGTCACACCTAAGAAGATATTCTTTGTACAGGCACACATTATAGGGGGAATTATTACTACTGGGGGCATTAACATAGGCTTTAATTCTACTGGAGGACTACAAGGAACATGGTTAATAGTATGGGTACTATAGGGGCATAGGAGCTTATTACTTCTGAAGCAAAATGAGGGGCTTTATTACTATTGGGCGCACTGTTACCACACAGTGCACTCTGGCAGAGAATTATTACTATTGGTGGGACTTTTGGGAGGACTGCAACAGTTGGGGACATCCTGGCACAGTATCAGCTTATTACAATTATTTTTGGATCACACTGTTTACGGCACTATAAGTGTTAGGTGCAGTATTTGCTGGGCGCAGCTATTTTTTATGGCACTGTGCTTAGATCATTTTCTACGCCTGAAACAGGTGTAGAAAATGGCAAATGACAAGGGCCTGATGGCCCCTACCCTCCCCAGCCCATGCCACGCCCACTTTTTTGTTGTTGCCGTGAGCGGGGAGAAGTTGCAGATTGCGGTGCAATCTGCGCCTGAAATATGCATGATACAGGTGTATTTCAGCTCAATAAATAATGACCCCTTAGTTCCCTCAGACATTATATTTGATTGATGGAGGTCTAAGAAGCTGTTATCAGCTGTGGTAACAAGAACTCTAGTTATAAGTTGTTGTTGCGCTGTTTTAGTTATTATTGCATAATTAGGAAATGTTTTTTAATTTAGGAAAGCTGAACACCATTCATATAGAAGGGCAATGGCCGACACCTTTTCCTATAAACAGGTATAACTTAGGAACAGTAATCTGTATTCTAATGATAGACTTGTATTCTTGACTCCATAAAGGGATCCTTTTGAAACAGATACACAAGAGTGGGCTCACTTCTCCTTTTAAAAGGGTTGTGCTTTGGACAATAGCTACTTGTTAGTAGGGCCCCTTGACAATAAACAGATCGCAAAGTGTCCCCCTCCTTGGATCAAATATTATCTTTGGGAAAATCTGGCGGTAAGAGTTCAGTGTTCCTACAGCACCCCTACAGGGTAAATTAAGCATTACACAGTGTTCATTCATGTCTCTAGGTTGTCTTTGTGATATACTACAGGACAGGTTCTCCAGAGCAAGAGACGCCCTCTGTCACTTTTCTCCTCTCTGGCCGGGAGATGAGGATCCTGAACAGAGCATAAATACCAAATTCAGTGTATAAAAATGGGTTTCCCAAACTGCACAGCCCCTTTAAGGGTGAGTCCACCCCTCACAGTCAAATAACGACTGACCATGACATGTGATCCCACCCTGAATGAACAGAGCATTGTAACAGACAGGATGTCATAGAAAAGAAGCTAATAAAAGCATCTCTCTTGTATATCCAGTCCTAATGGTTACGAGTCTGTGGGCTACAATTACTCACAGGTGGTGTAGTCTAAATTTGTATGATTTCAAGGGAGGGATTAACATGGCCATGAGCCATAATCTTAAAGTTCTTCAGGATAGATTGCAAAGAAGAGGTGAAGTAATAAAGTCTGTTTGCAGTTATTGAGCTGTTGTGCTTTTTGTTTTGTAGGTCAACACACTGTCGTCTTATTAATTTTCGTCTGAGCCTATCACGCACAGGCAGTTTCTTCACAGACGGTTTCAATCACAGCAGCAAGAACAGCAAAAAAAGAACATCCTGGTCAGTACGAGGCTCTTTTATATCCGCCTTACAGCACTTTCCTTTTTTAGTGAACAAACAGAACTAACTTTTTTTGGTTCCAGAAGACAATGCAACAATGTCAACCTGACCCCGATGATCTGGCAGAAATTTGTCTTCTCGGAATTGATCTGGATTGTACTGTAAAAATTGGCTGAAGTATAATAAACCAGTTTTCATCAGTTGATATTTCACAAATTCTTCACTAATACGTGCCACACTTTTTTTTTAATCAAACTTAAAAGGATTGTTCAGTCTTTGTATAAAAAGCTTACACAACTTTGTAACTTTTGTGCATAAATTCCCTACCACCAAAATCTAAAAGGACCTTACCACTTCCTACCCACAAGAGCCTATGTCAGAATGATTAACCCTATTAAATCAGGCATATCAACTCAATATCATAAATTGTTTTGTCTGTAGCATTAAGGGTTTGTGAGTAGAGTTGAGCGAACACCTGGATGTTCGGGTTCGAGAAGTTCGGCCGAACATCCCGGAAATGTTCGGGTTCGGGATCCGAACCCGATCCGAACTTCGTCCCGAACCCGAACCCCATTGAAGTCAATGGGGACCCGAACTTTTCGGCACTAAAAAGGCTGTAAAACAGCCCAGGAAAGAGCTAGAGGGCTGCAAAAGGCAGCAACATGTAGGTAAATCCCCTGCAAACAAATGTGGATAGGGAAATGAATTAAAATAAAAATTAAATAAATAAAAATTAACCAAAATCAATTGGAGAGAGGTTCCATAGCAGAGAATCTGGCTTCCCGTCACCCACCACTGGAACAGTCCATTCTCAGATATTTAGGCCCCGGCACCCAGGCAGAGGAGAGAGGTCCCGTAACAGAGAATCTGTCTTCATGTCAGCAGAGAATTAGTCTGCATGTCATAGCAGAGAATGAGGCTTCACGTCAGCCACCACTGCAACAGTCCATTGGCATATATTTAGGCCCAGCACACACACAGGCAGAGGAGAGAGGTCCCGTAACAGACAATCTGGCTTCATGTCAGCAGAGAATCAGTCTGCATGTCATAGCAGAGAATCAGGCTTCACGTCAGCCACCACTGCAACAGTCCATTGGCATATATTTAGGCCCAGCACACACACAGGCAGAGGAGAGAGGTCCCGTAACAGAGAATCTGGCTTCATGTCAGCAGAGAATCAGTCTGCATGTCATAGCAGAGAATGAGGCTTCACGTCACCCACCACTGCAACAGTCCATTGGCATATATTTAGGCCTAGCACACAGGCAGAGCAGAGAGGTCCCGTAACAGACAATCTGGCTTCATGTCAGCAGAGAATCAGTCTGCATGTCATAGCAGAGAATGAGGCTTCACGTCAGCCACCACTGCAACAGTCCATTGGCATATATTTAGGCCTAGCACACAGGCAGAGCAGAGAGGTCCCGTAACAGACAATCTGGCTTCATGTCAGCAGAGAATCAGTCTGCATGTCATAGCAGAGAATCAGGCTTCACGTCAGCCACCACTGCAACAGTCCATTGTCATAAATTTAGGCCCAGCACCCAGGCAGAGGAGAGAGGTCCCGTAACAGACAATCTGGCTTCATGTCAGCAGAGAATCAGTCTGCATGTCATAGCAGAGAATCAGGCTTCACGTCAGCCACCACTGCAACAGTCCATTGGCATATATTTAGGCCCAGCACACACACAGGCAGAGGAGAGAGGTCCCGTAACAGAGAATCTGGCTTCATGTCAGCAGAGAATCAGTCTGCATGTCATAGCAGAGAATGAGGCTTCACGTCACCCACCACTGCAACAGTCCATTGGCATATATTTAGGCCTAGCACACAGGCAGAGCAGAGAGGTCCCGTAACAGACAATCTGGCTTCATGTCAGCAGAGAATCAGTCTGCATGTCATAGCAGAGAATGAGGCTTCACGTCAGCCACCACTGCAACAGTCCATTGGCATATATTTAGGCCTAGCACACAGGCAGAGCAGAGAGGTCCCGTAACAGACAATCTGGCTTCATGTCAGCAGAGAATCAGTCTGCATGTCATAGCAGAGAATCAGGCTTCACGTCAGCCACCACTGCAACAGTCCATTGTCATAAATTTAGGCCCAGCACCCAGGCAGAGGAGAGAGGTCCCGTAACAGACAATCTGGCTTCATGTCAGCAGAGAATCAGTCTGCATGTCATAGCAGAGAATCAGGCTTCACGTCAGCCACCACTGCAACAGTCCATTGGCATATATTTAGGCCCAGCACACACACAGGCAGAGGAGAGAGGTCCCGTAACAGAGAATCTGGCTTCATGTCAGCAGAGAATCAGTCTGCATGTCATAGCAGAGAATGAGGCTTCACGTCACCCACCACTGCAACAGTCCATTGGCATATATTTAGGCCTAGCACACAGGCAGAGCAGAGAGGTCCCGTAACAGACAATCTGGCTTCATGTCAGCAGAGAATCAGTCTGCATGTCATAGCAGAGAATGAGGCTTCACGTCAGCCACCACTGCAACAGTCCATTGGCATATATTTAGGCCTAGCACACAGGCAGAGCAGAGAGGTCCCGTAACAGACAATCTGGCTTCATGTCAGCAGAGAATCAGTCTGCATGTCATAGCAGAGAATCAGGCTTCACGTCAGCCACCACTGCAACAGTCCATTGTCATAAATTTAGGCCCAGCACCCAGGCAGAGGAGAGAGGTCCCGTAACAGACAATCTGGCTTCATGTCAGCAGAGAATTAGTCTGCATGTCATAGCAGAGAATCAGGCTTCATGTCAGCCACCACTGCAACAGTCCATTGGCATATATTTAGGCCCAGCACCCAGGCAGAGGAGGGAGGTCCCGTAACAGAGAATCTGTCTTCATGTCAGCAGAGAATCAGTCTGCATGTCATAGCAGAGAATGAGGCTTCACGTCACCCACCACTGCAACAGTCCATTGGCATATATTTAGGCCTAGCACACAGGCAGAGCAGAGAGGTCCCGTAACAGACAATCTGGCTTCATGTCAGCAGAGAATCAGTCTGCATGTCATAGCAGAGAATCAGGCTTCACGTCAGCCACCACTGCAACAGTCCATTGGCATATATTTAGGCCTAGCACACAGGCAGAGCAGAGAGGTCCCGTAACACACAATCTGGCTTCATGTCAGCAGAGAATCAGTCTGCATGTCATAGCAGAGAATGAGGCTTCACGTCAGCCACCACTGCAACAGTCCATTGGCATATATTTAGGCCTAGCACACAGGCAGAGCAGAGAGGTCCCATAACAGAGAATCTGTCTTCATGTCAGCAGAGAATCAGTCTGCATGTCATAGCAGAGAATGAGGCTTCACGTCAGCCACCACTGCAACAGTCCATTGGCATATATTTAGGCCTAGCACACAGGCAGAGCAGAGAGGTCCCGTAACAGAGAATCTGTCTTCATGTCAGCAGAGAATCAGTCTGCATGTCATAGCAGAGAATGAGGCTTCACGTCAGCCACCACTGCAACAGTCCATTGGCATATATTTAGGCCTAGCACACAGGCAGAGGAGAGGTTCATTCAACTTTGGGTAGCCTCGCAATATAATGGTAAAATGAAAATAAAAATAGGATTGAATGAGGAAGTGCCCTGGAGTCCAATAATATATGGTTATGGGGAGGTAGTTAATGTCTAATCTGGACAAGGGACGGACAGGTCCTGTGGGATCCATGCCTGGTTCATTTTTATGAACGTCAGCTTGTCCACTGCAGAAAGACGCAGCAGTTGGCACCTGTGTTTCGTCATCATCAGAGACATGCTGAGGTGGTATTCCCATGTCCTCATCATCAGGAAACATAAGTGGTTGTGCGTCAGTGCATTCTATGTCTTTCACCGCTGGGGAAGGGCTAGGTGGATGCCCTTGGGAAACCCTGCCAGCGGAGTCTTCAAACAGCATAAGAGACTGCTGCATAACTTGAGGCTGAGACAGTTTCCCTGGTATGCATGGGGGTGATGTGACAGACTGATGGGGTTGGTTTTCAGGCGCCATCTGTGCGCTTTCTGCAGAAGACTGGGTGGGAGATAATGTGAACGTGCTGGATCCACTGTCGGCCACCCAATTGACTAATGCCTGTACCTGCTCAGGCCTTACCATCCTTAGAACGGCATTGGGCCCCACCATATATCGCTGTAAATTCTGGCGGCTACTGGGACCTGAGGTAGTTGGTACACTAGGACGTGTGGATGTGGCAGAACGGCCACGTCCTCTCCCAGCACCAGAGGGTCCACTAACACCACCACGACCATGTCCACGTCCACGTCCGCGTCCCTTACTAGATGTTTTTCTCATTGTTATGGTTCACCACAACAACAAATATATTATTTGGCCCAATGTATTGTATTCAAATTCAGCGGGATATAAATTTGAGGCCTAGTATTTAGGCGCTGGGTGACCGGTATGGATTTAGTGACAGAATTAGACTTGGAAATGCACAGAAGCGTGTGTGTGAAGTTATTCTGAATGACCCTATGTGCACCTTCAATATGATCTACCCTTTTAGGGATAGATTTCAAATAGCTCTGATATAGCAGAAACGACTAAATTATGAAATTGCTAAATTGGGAATTGTATTTCAACCCAGAACAAAAAATGTGCTTTGACGGACACTAAATAACTTTCCCAGCCACAACAGGACAGCGGTAACGAGAGATTTAGCGGGATATAAATTTGAGGCCTAGTATTTAGGCGCTGGGTGACAGGTATGGGTTTAGTGACAGAATTAGATTTGGAAATGCACAGTAGCGGGTGTGTGAAGTTATTCTGAATGACCCTATGTGCACCTTGAATATTATATACCCTTTTAGGGATAGATTTCAAATAGCTCTGATATAGCAGAAACCACTAAATTATGAAATTGCTAAATTGGGAATTGTATTTCAACCCAGAACAAGAAATGTGCTTGAACGGACACTAAATAACTCGCCCAGCTACAGCACTAGGGACAGATTTAGCGGGATATAAATTTGAGGCCTAGTATTTAGGCGCTGGGTGACAGGTATGGGTTTAGTGCCAGAATTAGACTTGGAAATACACAGTAGCGGGTGTGTGTGAAGTTATTCTGAATGACCCAATGTGCACCTTGAATATTATATACCCTTTTAGGGATAGATTTCAAATAGCTCTGATATAGCAGAAACCACTAAATTATGAAATTGCTAAATTGGGAATTGTATTTCAACCCAGAACAAGAAATGTGCTTGAACGGACACTAAATAACTCGCCCAGCTACAGCACTAAGGACAGATTTAGCGGGATATAAATTTGAGGCCTAGTATTTAGGCGCTGGGTGACAGGTATGGGTTTAGTGCCAGAATTAGACTTGGAAATACACAGTAGCGGGTGTGTGTGAAGTTATTCTGAATGACCCAATGTGCACCTTGAATATTATATACCCTTTTAGGGATAGATTTCAAATAGCTCTGATATAGCAGAAACCACTAAATTATGAAATTGCTAAATTGGGAATTGTATTTCAACCCAGAACAAGAAATGTGCTTTGACGGACACTAAATAACTTTCCCAGCCACAACAGGACAGCGGTAACGAGAGATTTAGCGGGATATAAATTTGAGGCCTAGTATTTAGGCGCTGGGTGACAGGTATGGGTTTAGTGACAGAATTAGATTTGGAAATGCACAGTAGCGGGTGTGTGAAGTTATTCTGAATGACCCTATGTGCACCTTGAATATTATATACCCTTTTAGGGATAGATTTCAAATAGCTCTGATATAGCAGAAACCACTAAATTATGAAATTGCTAAATTGGGAATTGTATTTCAACCCAGAACAAGAAATGTGCTTGAACGGACACTAAATAACTCGCCCAACTACAGCACTAGGGACAGATTTAGCGGGATATAAATTTGAGGCCTAGTATTTAGGCGCTGGGTGACAGGTATGGGTTTAGTGCCAGAATTAGACTTGGAAATACACAGTAGCGGGTGTGTGTGAAGTTATTCTGAATGACCCAATGTGCACCTTGAATATTATATACCCTTTTAGGGATAGATTTCAAATAGCTCTGATATAGCAGAAACCACTAAATTATGAAATTGCTAAATTGGGAATTGTATTTCAACCCAGAACAAGAAATGTGCTTGAACGGACACTAAATAACTCGCCCAGCTACAGCACTAAGGACAGATTTAGCGGGATATAAATTTGAGGCCTAGTATTTAGGCGCTGGGTGACAGGTATGGGTTTAGTGCCAGAATTAGACTTGGAAATACACAGTAGCGGGTGTGTGTGAAGTTATTCTGAATGACCCAATGTGCACCTTGAATATTATATACCCTTTTAGGGATAGATTTCAAATAGCTCTGATATAGCAGAAACCACTAAATTATGAAATTGCTAAATTGGGAATTGTATTTCAACCCAGAACAAGAAATGTGCTTGAACGGACACTAAATAACTCGCCCAGCTACAGCACTAAGGACAGATTTAGCGGGATATAAATTTGAGGCCTAGTATTTAGGCGCTGGGTGACCGGTATGGATTTAGTGACAGAATTAGACTGGGATATGGCCAAAAAATAAACAGACTATTGCTGGTTAAATGCACTTGGTGTGACAGCTTCACCCTGATGTAGGCTTTAGCCAAAAAACAACCACACCATTGAGGGTTAAATGCACTTGGTGACAGGCGCAGCTTGCCCCTGATTTAGTATATGGCCAAAAAATGAACAGACTATTGCTGGTTAAATGCACTTGGTGTGACAGCTTCACCCTGATGTAGGCTTTAGCCAAAAAACAACCACACCATTGAGGGTTAAATGCACTTGGTGACAGGCGCAGCTTGCCCCTGATTTTGTATATGGCCAAAAAATGAACAGACTATTGCTGGTTAAATGCACTTGGTGTGACAGCTTCACCCTGATGTAGGCTTTAGCCAAAAAACAACCACACCATTGAGGGTTAAATGCACTTGGTCGCAGCTTGTGCTGGCGCACCACAAGACACAAAATGGCCGCCGATCACCCCAGAAAAATGTGACTGACAAACGGTCTGGGCAGCCTAAAAACAGTGAGCAATTGAGGATCAGCAGCTCAATGATCCACAGCTGCAGATCGATCAGTTAATCAAGTCCTTTGGAGGAGTTAATCTGCCTAATCTCGCCCTACTGTCGCAGCCGCAACCTCTCCCTACGCTAATCAGAGCAGAGTGACGGGCGGCGCTATGTGACTCCAGCTTAAATAGAGGCTGGGTCACATGGTGCTCTGGCCAATCACAGCCATGCCAATAGTAGGCATGGCTGTGATGGCCTCTTGGGGCAAGTAGTATGACGCTTGTTGATTGGCTGCTTTGCAGCCTTTCAAAAAGCGCCAAGAAAGCGTCACAAAAGCGCGAAGAAAGCGACGAACACCGAACCCGAACCCGGACTTTTACGAAAATGTCCGGGTTCGGGTCCGTGTCACGGACACCCCAAAATTCGGTACGAACCCGAACTATACAGTTCGAGTTCGCTCATCCCTATTTGTGAGTTATGTGGACTTTTATCTTTATTCTAATTAGGCAGTTGGAACACCAAGGGGCGGGCTGTAGCGCTTTGAGCACCGATGCAGCTATGCTAGTGCTCATTGCTCTCCCCCTCCTCTTTGAATGCACTGAAAGTCAGACGCCTTCGCTGTCGCTGTGCACAAACTCAGCGCCTGCGCTCTACATCTGCTACTGCTTGCCAAGCAGTTCAAGATTCACAGTGTGCAGGACAACAATGTAATTTTATTTATATAATAAAAGTCAGATAATACACCATATGTACCCCAAAATGGTTTCCATTAAAAAAAACACAACTTGTTCCACAAAACTCAGGGTCTCATACAGCTAAACTGGAAAACTGTAAACATTGAAAAGTTATGACCTCTTGAACACAGAGGGGGGAAATGTTACCTGTCGTTAAAGGGGTTGCTCCATGAATAATGTAAAAAATAATATGAAAACCTCTTTCTAACAAAGCTAGAACCAGCCCTGTACTTCACATGGATCCAGAGATTTCTCCATTCATTGCTCCAATTGTTCTGCTAGATTTATTTCAAGCTGTCAACTTTTTTCCTTTCTGCTGCAGCTGGTGGCAACTGAAGAATGAGTTATCTCACTAAGGGGTTAAAATCCACTTGTGTCCTCTGAGTTGCGTCTCAACTAGATCTACTTCAGACATCAATTCAAAATCTGGGAAATTTTTGGGAGGGTTTTTCCTAATTTAATGCAAATTGCTTAATGTTTAAATGTAATCAGGTGGTCACCCATACGTTCAGGTCATATATTTGGTAGGGAACCTCCTGTAAATAGTGTGTGCAATGAAATCAATCGGGAGCTACAAGGAAAGAAAAGACACAGATCCTACAAGGCAGAGTACACCAAATGAATAGTGAGTGTGCCGATGTGTAGTACTGCAGTACAGTTAGACTTAAAGGGGGTGTCCCCTGCAGCATATATTATTTTTTTTTTTAAATCATACCGATTATGCACTTTTTTTTTTTTTTTTGCTACTCCTTTCCAGCTCCCTGGCTCCCACACTCTATTCAGCAATCCACAGATCCCTGGCCTGTAAAGTAAAAAAAAAAAAAAAAAAAACTTGTAAAACATTTTTTTTTTGCTGTCATTTTCTGACCCCTATAACTTTTTTTATAGTTATGTGTTTTTTGCAGGGCGATCTGTACTTTTCATTGATACCATTCTGGGGCGTGTACAACTTTGTGATCACTTTTTATTTTATTTTTTTGTGGGAGGAGAAGCGACCAAAACATGGCAAATCGGCCATTTTGACCCATTTTTTCATTTTGCCTTTTTCCATATGGGATTAATACTTTTATATTTTGATAGTAAGGGCATTTACACACGTGGCGATACCCATGATGTGTATTTTTATTTATTTTTTACATTTTTTATTCTCATTTTGGGGAAAGGGGGGTAATTTGAACATATTTTTTTTTTTTTTTTATTTGTAAAAACTATATTAATAGAGAACTATAACAATCAATGATTTAATTGCTATTATCATAGACTCCATGCACTAGGATTGGAGTCTATGATGATTTTACTACTTTCCTTTGGAGCTATATTACAGGCAAGGGCTCCATAGGAAAGACTGTGCAGCAGACTATGAAAAGGGGCTGCAGCAAACAAGCTCCAGCCACTCCGATTGCCGCATGGCGGAGCCGGAGCATAACCGGAAGAGCGCGCTTTTCGGTTTTCAGCGCGCTCAGATGCCATGGTCAGGCTTGACAACAGCATCTGAGGGGTTAAATGTCCGTCATCAGATTTTCCGCCGGTCGCGGACATTAGCCATGGGTGTCTGCTGTAAGAAACAGCAGGCACCTGGTTGCTATGGCGTCTTCTCCACTCGGGAGTGGGCGCTATCTTTAAAGACCTGAGATGTGACGTAATAGTACGTCACATGTCGGGAAGGGGTTAATGTGACTACCTCAAGTGCCACTACCTCTTTAACAGCTGCTTGGAGGGGGTGGTGGGAGTTGGACCCCTAAACATGTGATATCTATGACCTACAGTATCCTGAGGACAGGTCATCCATATTTTTGCATTGCACAACCCCATTAATGATAGTCTAACATTGCATTGCAGAGAAGCATCAGGGACACAGCTTGGAACTTATATGAACGCATTAATGCTGACATGTCATAAACTCCCGATTCTCCTATCTGCCCATCAGGATCGTTAGTTTATTCTGAGTTACTGCCAAATGTCTTTATAGAATTCTTTAAAATATATTTTATGGAAATTTGGCTGAATTCCTCCACTGAAGAAAATGAATTACCTGACCGTAATATGTAGATACAAAATTAGGAGCTTGAAAATATGGAATTTCATAGACATTTATATTTTTTTTTTCTCCAAATAATTGAAGTGTTGTAAGTAAATACCACATGTGTGCGCCCACTTACAGTATGTATGGCATGTACAGATTTGTCCTGCAGGGTTAGAAAATATCTAATCCACGTACGGTATGCTGCTAATTCATAGATTTGGAAACATAAACCATGTGTTGTATGTTTGTATAGTTTGTTATTTAATAGACAATAGAAAATATATACAAAGAAACGGTGGACCTTGTAAACAGTATCAGCACACAATAATTAAAGTGGTTGGCCAACTTTAGACTTGGACTTACAGGTAGCATTGATCATGCTGATATAAAACAGTAACCTTATTATGACAGTGGCCCCATAGCATTTAAATTTTATATGCAAATTACCTAACTGGAGCACATAGGGGCCGGCCACAGCCCTCAGAGCACCAGTTTCTTACACCCCCCTTCAGCTTCAGTCTCTCCCTACTTCACCTGGATTGACAGGGCTAGTCTTCTAGTGCCTGTTGCTCCTCAAGTGCAGAGACCTGCATTTTCTTTCTTGCGCTGTATTTTTTTGGTCTTGGCGCAGGCATGAGATTACAGGTCTCAGCACTTGCTCAGTTTAAATCTTTGCTGCTTGGAACACTGCAGGAGAAACACTGAGCAAGCGCCAATGCCAGAAGATACAGTGCAAGCAGGAAAAGCACTGAGCAAGCGCCAACACCAGAAAATACAGTGCAAGCAGTAGCCTGTTGCTTGGAGCACAGAAGGAGAAACATTGTGCAAGGACCTACACCAGAAGATACAGTGCAAGCAGGAGCCATGCTGCTTGGAGCACAGCAGGAGAAACGCTGAGTAAGTGCCAAGAGCAGAAGGTACAGCTCAGGCAGAAGAAGAACAATCTCTGCGCTGGGAGAGCAACAGGCACTAGAATACTAACCCAATTCCAATCCAGGGAAAGAGAGGAGGGATGGAAGTTGAAGTGGATGTACCAAACTGATGCTCCGAGAGCTCTGGCCATCCACTCTGTGCTCCGATCAGGCCATTTCATATACATTACAATGCATTTTCTCAGTAATGGGGCCACAGATGGTCATAATTAGGGTATCATTTTTATCAGCATGATCAACTCTACCAAGCTGTATGTCTGGTTTAATAAGGTTGATCATGCTGTGAGAGAGATGCTCTTTAATAATCAATAAGCCAATGTTGAGAACTTTGCTGCCTATGGTTAGTGCCATCTTTGACCCCTGTGTTGTAATATCTAAGAAGGCAATAGCTCACATTATAAGAACAGAGATTGTATTAACCAAGCATCTACGTGCTGGTTTTTAATTTTTGGAAGGCTAGGGAGTGCTTTAATATTCCATGGAGATACTTTTGACTGTTGGACTACCTTACACAAAAACATGGCGTTGCGCAATAAACAACTGAAGGAATTATTTCGGTAATCTTTCTGGAATTCCAGGAAATAAAAACAGTAAAGTTCATCTATTTCTGTGGCCCATTAAGATGCAGTTTTTTATTTATTTTACTAAATAGAACTATGAAGCAAATTCTGCTTTTCCAATGGAGGCAGAAGAAATGTGTTGAAGTAATATATTAACAGTGACATATCATTGTAAACTAAGTTTTGGCGTATAATAACTGAGCCGCAGATAAGTTCACGTGTTTGCTTATACAACTCAATGTTTTCAAGAGTGATCTCCACAACTACGGTGAGATCAGTGTGCGTAATACGTCACCTATTACCCTCGTTTCAGAAAATGGGAGGTTTCATTAGTGTTAAGTAACAAGCAATGAGTTACTGAAAGAATAGCCAGCCAAGCTGTTTGTATGAGAACTTGATTTGATGTATGTATCATGACCATGTGTACAACATGTGAGCCCCCTTGGTGGTAGCACACATCCCATCACTTTAGAGCACATACATGGTCTTCCTTAGTCATACAATATGGAAATATTTTAATGTGCATGATACTTCATGAATCTTTCAAGATGTTATGAAAGCCAGCTCATAGTCAAAACTCTACAAACTGGTCTATGAGGGATCAAAGGAGGTTTTAAGTCATTTTGCTTGTGCTTGAACTAGTGAGATGTTTTACTGTATTGTTAAAGGGGTTTTCTGGTACGTAGATATTGATGGTCTATCCTCAGGACATACCTAGTGTGAGATTTTATCCAGACTCAAAGGGATTTCCGGTACTTACCGTAGACAGTGGCAACCTATCCTCAGTACATACCTAGTGTGAGATTTCATCCGGACTTAAAGGGATTTCGGGGACTTGATATTGATGACCTATCCTCAGGACACACCTAGTGTGAGGTTTTATCCTGATTTAAAGGGATTTCGGGGACTTAGAGATTGATGATTTATCCTCAGGACTAGGGATGAGCGAATCGACTTGAAACATCCGAAGTCGATTCCCATAATACATTGTTTGACTACTGTACGGAGCGAGCAGTCCGTACAGTATTAGAATGTATTGGCTCCTATGAGCCGAAGTTATTACTACGCAAAATGTTGTGAGACTTTGCATAATAACTTCATAAATCAATTTCTACTGTAAAAAAACATTTCCCGAACTCAGGTTTGTTTTCAAGTGGTACCTTGGAACCATGGATTCGCTAATCCCTACTCAGGGCATACCTAGTGTCAAATTTTATACAGCTTTAAAGGGATTTCCGGTACTTCGATATTGATGACCTATGCTTAGCATGGGTTGGTCAGGTCTGAGCATGAGGGGTCAGATCTGAGAAGGGGGAGATCTGAGCATGGGGGGGTGATCTGAGCATTGGGGGGGAGATCTGAGCATTGAGGGTCTGACACTGGGAATCTCATTGGGGTCTTATTTTGGGGGTCTGATTTGGAGGTCTGGTGAAGTTTCGGGGATTTTATTTTAGGTCAGATGAGGATTGGGGATATGATTTAGAAGTCTGATCTGAGGTCTGATGAAAAAAATATATTTTCTTTTTTTCTCAGCTTTTTTTCTCTTATTTTTCTTTGTTAAAACCTAGGTGCATCTTGTAGGGCGAAAAATAAGGTGACTCCTGTGTAACTGTATAGCTTGTGGCTCCTGGTAGTCATACGTTTTTTGGCTCTTTGTGTCTGTAAGGTTGGTTTAGAGGCGGTATTGAACTGCCCAGCATATGTTACGTTAACCCCATATATCATAGCTGTCAGTAACTAATTAAAAAGGGGTAGCCGGCCACACCATACACTAATGAGATAGATGTGGGGCAATAAAGATTTTTCGTACCTTTATACTATCATGCTGTTATTATTCTGTGATTGAATATGTACTATGGCGTTATATGTTTGAAACCCTCCTGTAATTATGAAATGATATTAATATTTTTTAATCATGTTTAATAAAAAGTGAATTTTTAAAGGAACAGAGCATTACTCATCTTTTGTTGGTTTTGTAGTATAACTGAGTATTCCTGTCAGGTAAAGGTGTTGTTACATTGCGAATTTAATCAGTGGCGGATTATAATTGAGGCATTTGGATCTGACCGAAATGCCCACAAACTACAGCGCATAGTTCCCTTCCCTGCCACCGTCCGCCGATCACCACCATAGGCTTCAGGTCTAGTAAGCCTGAAGCCTATGCAGTAGTAAAATCCCGGCGCAGGCAGGCGTGATGACGTCATTGTACCGCGCCTGTGCCCGGACGTGTGTGCGCAGCGCGTCTGCACCATCTACGAGTGAGCGCCGACTGGGAGACAGGTAAGTATTAGCTTTTATTTTTTGTGTGCCAACTTTGGGGGACATTACTGAAGGGACAGTGGGGGGCAAACTACTACGTGGGGGCAAACTACTAGTGTGGGGGAAATTAATACTGTGGGGGAAAATTAATACTGTGGGGGAAAATTTCTACCATGGGGGAATTAATACTGTGAGGGCAGTGTGGAGGAATTAATACTGTGGGGGCAGTGTGGAGAAATCATACTGTGGGGGCAGTGTGGAGAAATTAATACTGTGGGGGCAGTGTGGGGAGCAAATTACTTAATGGATGGTAGTGTCGGGGCAAATTATCTAATAGGGGCAGTGTGTGGGGTTGTTACTTGATGAAGCAGTGTGGGGGGCAAATTACTTAAGGAAGGGCAGTGTGGGGGCAAATTACTTAATGAAGGGCAGTGTGGGGGCAAATTACTTAATGGATGGCAGTGTCAGGGCAAATTACTATATGGATGGCAGTGTCGGGGCAAATTACTTAATGAATGACAATGTCAGGGCAAATTATCTAATGGGGCAGTGTGGGGGGTTATTACTTGATAATGGGGGGAATTACTACATGGGAGGCAGTGTGGAAGAAATTACTGTATGGAGCAGTGTGGGGGAAATTACTATATGGGGCAGTGTGGAGGAAATTACTATATGGGGCAGTGTGGGGGAAATTACTATATGGGGCAGTGTGGAGGAAATTACTATATAGAGCAGTGTGGGGGAAATTACTACATGGATTAGTGTGGCAGAAATTACTATATGGAGCAGTGTGGGGGAAATTACTATATGGGGGCAGTGTGGGGAAATTACTACATGGGGCAGTGTGGAGGAAATTACCATATGGGGATAGTGTGGAGGAAATTACTATATGGGGCAGTGTGGGGGAAATTACTATATGGGGCAGTGTGGGGAAATTACTATATGGGGCAGTGTGGAGGAAATTACCATATGGGGATAGTGTGGAGGAAATTACTATATGGGGATAGTGTGGGGGAAATTACTATATGGGGCAGTGTGGGGAAAATTACTATATGGGGCAGTGTGGGAGAAATTACTAAATGGGGCAGTGTGGAGGAAATTAGTATATGGGTGCATTGTGGGGGAAATTACTGTATGGGGTCAGTCTGGGGGAAATTACTATATGGAGCAGTGTGTGGGAAATTACTATATGGGGTAGTGTGGAGGAAATTACTATATGGGGCAGTGTGGAAGAAATTACTATATGGGGGCAGTGTGGGGGAAATTACTGTATGGGGGCAGTGTGTGGGAAATTACTATATGGGGTAGTGTGGAGGAAATTACTATATGGGGCAGTGTGGAAGAAATTACTATATGGGGGTAGTGTGGGGGAAATTACTGTATGGGGGTAGTGTGGGGGAAATTACCATATGGGGCAGTGTAGGTAAATTACTGTGTGGGGGCCAGGGGTGTAACTGATGGCTCATGGGCCCTGGTGCAAGAGTGCTTTGTGGCCAGGGGCAGGAAGCACAAGGCCTTCATGCTGCTCGAGGCAAAAATTTAAATGGCACCACTTTGAGCCAGAGGTGTAACTTGACCACCATGTACTTTCTATAATACCGGTGTCTTCTTATGCACCACAAGGGTCTTTGGGCCCCCTCAGGCTCCTGGGCCTGGTAGCGACTGCTACCTCTGCACCCCCTATAGCTACGCCCCTGGTGGGGGCGTTTCTATTCAAGGACATTATTTTTGGGGAAACTATACAGGTATTATTACCCGGAGCACAATATAGGGTGTTATTATTACTGGGGGCACTCTAGGGGACTTTATAACTGCTGTAGACACTATAGGGACCTTTGGAGTTATTTATCAAACTGGTGTAAAGTAGAACTGGGTTAGTTACCCATTGCAGCAGATTTCACCTTTCATTTTCACAGCTCCTTTGGAAAATGAAAGGTGGAATCTGATTGGTTGCTATGGGTACCTAAGCCAGTTCTACTTTACACCAGTTTTGATAAATGACCCAATAATGAGAAATCTAACGTATCTGTGTAACAAACTCTGTAGAGACGAGATGTGGCTGAAAGAATTAGTTATGGCTGTCTGGGTCAAAAGGAGGAGAAGAGGAAAGATCTACATGACAGGAGATGTCACTGGATGTAAGAGGTATGTGGTGCTGTATTCCCCTATATGTAGAGCTTACTGATTACTGTGACCTACGTCTCATCTTCTCCTCCAAGTCTTTTTTTTATCATAATCATATGTATTTTAAATTTGGAAACTAAAATTTTAATTTGTCACCTGCAGTCTGTGTACAGATAATGTAGTAGATAATCTATGCTGTCCACAATAGTTCACTGTGTTATGTGGGGTGTTACATAGGACTTCAGGTAACATCTATGAAATCTGTACTCAGAGAGTTATGAGATGGTGGGGGTCCGACTCCTGGCACCCCCACAATCAGCTGTTTGAGGAGACCGCAATGTTAAAGTGAGCGCCGCAGCCTCTTTGCTCCTCACCAAGCACAACGCTGTCCAATTGATAGCACTGCTCTTGGTATTACAGCTCAGACCCAATCACTCAGATTGGACAGAGCTGCACCTAGACCATGTGAACGATGTCATATGGCCTAGGAAGAGACTTTGGCGCTTACGAAGCACCGCAGCCTCTTCATACAGGAAAAAAACTAAAATGGAGGGGGGGGGGGGCGAATTGGGTAGACAGCCCCAGGCCTATCATGCACTTAATCCGCCCCTGAATATAGTGATAATAGGACATGATCTATTTTTGTGCGGGACGGACATACAGACATACAGAAAAGGAATGCACACTGATTTTAATTAGTGTAAGTATAAAGCTGAATTTTATGGTGGCCGTTATGGAAGATTACAGGTAGTATTTAGTGTTAGGTTCCCGTCTTTCAGAGATTGCATTGACATTTGCCAGACGCCCCCAAATAGTTTTGTACAAAATCTATTTGCCAAGTATGCCAAATTTACTAAATAAGCATAGCATTAGCATCTGAATACTTTCTTGTACTTTATTTGGTTTGCAGAGTGCTGTTGCTTTGTATTTTTTTTTTCTTTGTGTTTCTAGCCATGGCAATGTGCACCTGCGCATGGGGATGTGCTTATGTAAGTCGTGTACCGTGGTGGGCTCCCCAGGATACAGCAAAGTCACAGACAAGAAAAGCAACACTGACACCAGCTTTACATGCAAGAACAGAAACTTTACTTTAACAATAGTGAAAACACAACAATATAAGTATACACTGACTAAATTATACCCCAGGCCCATAGTCACCGTCCCTGTCAGAGGGACAGGCCTAGCCGATGGCGCACACAGCAGAGCCTGCAAGTCTTGCTGTGCCGCTAAAGAGGATACACCTAGCCGGTGGCGGACGCAGCAGAGCCTGCAAGTCAAATACTGCGCCGCAGTCCAGTACAGTAAGGCCTAGCAAAACATGTAACCCTAACTATCTAACTACTATAAGGCCTAGGCTAGTCTCTGTTACTTCAGGCGCCACATAGTAGAATACAATCAGTAACCAGGTGTACTGACCTGCGTCCGTTCGGGGCCCGAGGATGACTCTTACCCGGGATGGAAACCAACCTCTCAGCAACCGTGCGGCCTTGCTTGATAATAAAACTTCTGCCCACACGCTGTACACTGTCTCCCTGGAACAATCTCTCTTTCAAAGAGGCGGATCCAGTAAGGGGACAACAGCTAATCTCCTTCTTCTGTGTGTCTATTCACTGCCGGACTTCCACAAGCCAGGATGGAATCGGATTCAGTCTCTCAAAGAACAGTGCTTCCACAATGTCAAATCAGCACTTCCTGGTTTTCAGAAGCAGCAGCATGAGTCATCATCTGCTTTACATATGGAGATCCCAGAGTGTGCTGACTGTGCTGCAAAACAGTGGCCTCTAGTGCCCGGAATGCCAAATGACAGCTCCAATACAAATTAAACATGAACATTATACAGGCAGAGTTTATCCACAATCTCACACTTACTGACCCCCTTTTTTCTTTGCACACAGAGTAACTTCAGTTTCATTTTATCAGACCCATTGAAATGAATGGTACCGTATACGGTCCGTAAAAAAACCCGAAACGGGCATGGAAAGAGAATACATTTGTGTACATAAGCCTTTACTCCTTTCCATTTCTCCAAGTCCGTTCTGCAAAAAACGTCCGCATTACGGACAAGGATAGGACTGTTCTATTAGGGGCCAGCTGTTCTGTTCCGCAAAATATGGAATTCACACAGACATCATCCGTATTTTTTGCAGATCCACTTTTTGCGGACTGCAAAATACATACAGTCGTGTGCATGAGCCCTAAGGGTTTTGGTAGGCAAGTTTACTTTTAGGCTACCACCAGTATCCCTTGCTATGGGTTTTAGTTTAGTTTGTAAAATATTTTATTAAACATATCAAAAAGATAGTCATACTTTGCATACAGACATTGCATCACTTTTAATAGGAGAAAGTAATTACTAGGACTTAATTCAGGAAGTGAGTCCTTTCTGTTGCGATCTCCTCCTGCTTTCCCTCCCATTTTTCTAATTTTATTAAATTTTTACCATCTGTATATTTTGCACAGTTGTTTGGACTGTCACAGCAGGTGGAATAGTCCTTTTTAGAAGTATCCAGGTTACAAGATGCTCAACTTTATGTTCTGCTTTTGCTGTAGCATTTGGGGAACAGATGGTTGATTTAATGAGACCTAAGTTATGGGCTAATTCAGTTCAATGTAATGTTAGCGCAAAAAAATATGTTCTATATTTTGTATTTCCCAATAAACATTGTGGTCAATCCCAATGTCTCCTCACAAGTGTCTCTTGCATTTTCATTTAAAAGTATTATTTGGTAATTATCTGATGGTGTTATTTAGCTCTTTTTATATTGTAATATGCTGTCTCCCAGCAGACACAAAGAAAAAGTGAATGAATACTATACTATACTAATACCATATGGATGCAGTCCTACCCAAATAATAAAAATGGGCATGTATTAGTGAGTTAGAGGTTAGAGAGATGAATCAAGTATTTGTCCTCGACATTTTCTTAAGGCCTCATGCACACGAAAACTAAAGCACGTACGCAAACTGAATTACTCCACCCCACAACCAGTAGGGTGAATGAATCTCAAGGTACTGTCCGGATAGTAGGAACATTTGATGCTGTGGCTTCCCAAGTGAAGAGAATCCTGGCACGGCACTGGGGTACTGGGGCACTGGGGTACTCTCCTTATGGACCCCGACCTCTCTGATGTCCTCAGCCCCACCGTCTCCCTCACCTTTAGGAGAGGCAATAATCTGAGGGACAGGCTGGTGCACAGCCATTTTGCCCCACTGGTGAAGCCACGGACGTGGCTGAATACACCTGTGACGGGATGCAACAGATGCGGACACTGCAGTTTCTGTGGCAGCATGTCAGAAGGAAAGACTTTCACTGGGGAACCAAATAATACCGTCTACCAAGTGAAGGGCTTCATAAACTGTCGTACGGCGGGTGTGATCTACCTGGCAACATGTATATGTGGACTTCGCTACATAGGCAAAACCTTTAGGGAGTTACGTAAGCGCATGGGGGAGCATCTCGGGAACATCCGAAACAATAGAGATACCCCTATAGCGCATCATGTACAGTTATCCCATGAGTATATCCCCCACCCCATCCCCTTGTAGTGGATTTATTGTGGGGTTACGTCTCTATTATTTTTATATATGTGTGGATCCCCTGGACGGGCTTTTCTGTTTTTCTTTTCTTCCCTGTGCTAGGGCCTCATTAGGGTCACCTATACAGGAAGAGAGTTCCAGTCTGGGCCACCCCTTGCGGGGCTTTTTTGGACCCCGTCCCGTGGACACACTTTGTAGGGCGGACTAGGACAAGCAGGGAGGCAATAGGGCCAGTTGGTTAGATTTCTGACACCGTCTCGCCCGCCTTGCCACAATTGGTCCAGTCCATTACCTACATTTTGTGTTTGTTATGTAATTGTTTATGCTCACTCACCACACTAGGTTGAGCGTGTGCATGTCTTACTCGTTGTATGTCTGTAGGGACCGTCTTTTATCTCCTATACGCTAATAAAATAAAAGTTTTACCCAGTATACTGCCCCTCATAGTTTTTTCCTGATTGATAATTGAGCAGTGTTCAGGGAGACACTATTGCCTTTCCTGATTGACCACCTTTAATCTCATGCACACGACCGCATGTATTTTGCAATATGCAAAAAACGGATCTGCAAAAAACACAGATGATCTCTGTGTGTATTCCACATTTTGCGGAACGGAACACATGGCCCCTAATAGAACAATCCTATCCTTGTCTGTAATGCGGACATTAATAGGACATGTTCTATTTTTTTTGCGGAACGGAAATACGGACATATGGAAACAGAATGCACACTAAGCAACTTCCATTTTTTTTGCAGACCCATTGAAATTAATGGTTTCACATACGGTCCTAAAAAGAAAACAGTACAGACACGGAACGAAAATACGTTCGTGTGCATGAGCCCTAAAGATCAGGAACTATTCAGTGTGACAGATATTCAATAATACCACATCTGGAACGGAGTAGAGAAAAAGCATCAGATTAGTTGCAAAAGTAATAAGATTGTTTAACCTTTTCCTGACATTAGGATTTTTAGTTACTGTATTTTCGTTTTTCACTTCTTGCCTTCCTGGAGCCATAACTTTTTTATTTTTCTATTAAAACAAACTAATTAGTGCTTGTTCTTGAGGGACAAGTTGCACTTTCTAATGGCAACATTTATTATTGCATAAGGTGTAGTGTTCTGACATAGTTTTATTGGTTTTGATTTCACGATTTTTCCTAAGGGCTAAAACTGACCTGATACCTAATTCTCCAGGTCAGTATGAAGCCACATTGATATTGTTTTTCTTGTGTTTTAATACTGTGGGGGGGGGGGGGGGGGGAAACTTTGGGAAAAAAAACAATTTTTCTTTCCCATATTCTGACTCCCATAACATTTTTATATTTATGACTATGGAGCTGTCTGGGCACTCATTTTTTGGGGGGCAATCTGTAGTTATTAATGATGCTCTTTTTGGGGGTGAGTATGACTTTATCGACCATTTAGATTTTTTCCCCATTACATCATTCACGGTATAAGAATTTATTTTTTAATAGTACAGAAGTTTTTGGATAAGGTGATTCCCATAAAGTTTTTTTTTTTTTTTATATATTGTGAAGGAGGTGATTTGAATTTGTATATTTTTAAAAAGTTTTTTTTTTCTTTTTTTTTTTTACACTTATTTTGTTTCTCTAGGGGACTTTACCATGTAATCATCAGATTTCTTCTTCCATAAATAATGTAAAGAAAGTTCCAGCAGTAGAGATGGCCTTGCGGTTCACCCGACGGTCGTTTCGGGGCTAACTTTGCTCATTTGCTGTTTGCCAAACTGGCGAACATATGGCGATATTCGCGTCCGCCATATTTTTTTACATTGTCCAGCAGATTGACATACCCCCTACCTTATAAATAAACCTGATCTGGCCACCATTTTACATTCAGTCTTTTGCCAGTGTAGGGAGAGGTTGCTGTGTGGAGCAGGGACAGACTGTTGGGACACAAATCGCTAGCTAATAGGTCCACAAAAGTCCTTTTAGGGACTGGTATAGGTGTGCTATCGATAGGTGTGATATACTGAGGGGTGTAATATGCTTATAATATACTTTCTAACATACAAAGTATATTATAGTGCAATTGTATTGTGCAGTTCTGCTGCGATACTGCAGCCACACAGAGTGCCAAACACTATTAGAACAAATAATTTCTACTGGTGTGATTTACCAGTTGCCCCCCCCCCCCCAAAAAAAAACTGATTGAGGCAGGGGTGTTATTTACCAATAATATAGTGCATTTAGGTAGTGCAGCATTTGTCTGCGGTTTTGCTGCGTTACCGCATCTACACAGAGTGAAAAACACTATTTGAAGAAATAATTTCTACTGGTGTGATTTACCAGTTGCCCCTCAAAAAAACGAATTGAGGCAGAGGTGTGATATAACTTCTTCCACAAATACTGCTCTTCTATAGGGACTTTTGTCACAGAGGAAGCAGAGGAAGAGGCAGGCCATTCCACAGGGGTGATAGGGGTCGAGCAGGTGCACCGGGCCGCAGCCTAAGTGGGAAGTTGCAGAAGGTGCGTGTGATTACGTCAAAGGACGTACCAGACTTGGTTGAGTGGCTCTCTCAGCCTTCCGCCTCTGCACTTTCCTGATCCTCTCTATCTGCACCATCTTCAATCTCTGCTGTGTGCACCCCCAAAGACACCACCACCACCATATCCTCTCCGCTCGAGTCAGAGGAATTATTTTCCCATCCATTACAAGACCTTAGCCATTATTGGAATCGGATCAGGAAGAGGGGGTATCAACGGTCGCCACCCAGCAGTCTGATGACAGTACCCAGATCAGCCCAGGGAGGGTGGTCCCCACTGTTGCTGCCTACTCTGAGATCTCTAATGTCAGTGGTGGTAAAGGTGATGAATCCAATGATGACGTGTCGATGGACGTCACGTGGGTGCCCACAAGAGAAGAAGAGGAGGGGATTTCAGAGGGAGAGACGGAGCAGCAGATAGGAAGGAGAAGAAGCAGGCAGAACTTATAGTGCTCAGGAGGCAAAAAGAAGACTGCTAATGTATCTGGAACGAGCCATCCACCATGCACAGTCACATCTGGCGCTCCCAGGATGCCGGCACATAGCTCCGCAGTGTGGGATTTTTTATAACATGTCCGCTGCTGACAATAGTGTTGCCATCTGCAGCCTGTGCTGTCAACGCATAAGTCGCGGTAAGCCGAACACTCACCTAGGGACGACCGCCTTAAGAAGACACCTGGCCTCCAATCACAGAGTACAGTGGAAGCAACACCGTCAGAACCCACGAAGCCACACTCCCGGCGCTCCCCGTCCTGCCTCTTCTCCTCTCTCCTCCCAGTTGTCCTCCACTCCACCTTCCACTGTGCCGTCGTTGAGTTCATCTGGCAAAAGGCAGGCTTCCTTGCACCAAATGTTTGAGCAAAAAAAGATGATGACGCCGTATAACCCTCTTGCCCAACGGCTGACCGCTGGCTTGTCAGAACTGCTAGCCCGCCAACTACTGCCATATAAATTGGTGGACTTGGAGGCCTTTAGAAAATTTGTGGCCTTTGGAACACCGCAAGGAAGGTCCCCGGAAGGAAATATTTCTCCCAGAAAGGGCATCCCAGAGCTATATAGCCACGTTCAGTGGCAAGTGAATGTACCTCTGGCTCACAGTGTCCGTTTCACCCGTGAAAATTTGGTGATACCGCCATTGATTTCATGCAGGCCTGCCTCTTCTTCTCCTCCTCCTACTCCATCCTCCCTCTCCTCCTCGGCTGAGTCCTCCTTTTCCGCTGCTACCATCTCTTCTGCTGCGCCCCCCAAGCTCCCCAGAACCTATTCGACGTGAGATGTTGCCATGCTATGCTGCGTCTGTTGTGACAGGAAGCCAAGAGCCACACTGGTCCTGCACTCCTTTCAGCTTTGCGGTCACAGGCCGATCAGTGGCTAATCCTGCTCAATTTGACAGTTGGTAAAGTGGTGTGCGACAACGGTGCCACGCTGCTGAGCGTACTGAAACAGGGCAAAATGATGCACATGCAGTGCATGGCACACATCCTAAACTTAGTCATGTAGCGATTCGTTGCCAAATACCCCGAGGTCCAGGATGTCTTACGGCAGGCCAGGAAAATCTCTGGCTATTTTAGAAGGTCTTACACGCCCATGTCTCGCCTTGCAGACATTCAGCGGCAACACCACCTGCCCGCCAGACGTGTGATTTGTGACTACCCGACGCGATGAAACTCCACCTTGTATATGCTTGATAGGCTGCTCCAGTAGAAACGTGCAGTTAATGACTACCTGTACGAACTCTGCGGCAGGACAGGTTCTAGAGAGATTGTTTTTTTTTTCACCGCGCCAGTGGCTGCTCATGCGCAATGTATGCAGACTTCTGCGGCCATTTGATGAGATCACCAAACTGGTCAGTCGAAGCCAGGGCGCCATCAGTGACATCGTACCTACGCCTTCTTTCTGGAGCGTGCATTGCGTCGTGTCATTGATCAAGCCGTCGAGGAGCAGGAAGATGAGGAAGTCACAATGCTGGATGAATTCCCGGGGGGGCTACTCCATCTGAGACAAGTCAACAACAGGAGTCTGAAGAGGAGTCAGAGAAGGACAGGGCCTTGCTTCGAGAAATGCTGCATTCTGCTTTTGCGGGCGCTGGCAGAGGAATTTCCACTCACAGAGAAAAAGTTGCGGGTACTAATTCTTCTGCGCATGCAAGAATAGGGCGGTTTGAAGATGTGTTGGTCACTTCAGATATGAGATCATTCTTGCAGCCAACCCATCAACAGCCATCCTCCGGATCCAGCCTCAGGAAACACCTAGACCGACAGGTGTCCGACTACATCGGGTTAACGGCCGGTGTGGACGCTTTGAGAAGCGATGAACCCCTGGACTACTGGGTGTGCAGGCTTGACCTGTGGCCAGAGCTGGCACAATTTGCCATGGAACTGTTGGCTTGCCCCTCATCTAGTGTTCTGTCCAAAAGGACGTTCAGCGCAGCAGGGGGGATCGTGACCGATAAGCGCACTCGTCTAGCACACGACAGTGTGGACTACCTTACATTTCTAAAAATAAATGAGGCATGGATCTCAGAGGAATTCAACACAAGTGACGAGTCGACCATGTTTGATTGAATTTCCTAATGACAGCCCACAAATATCCGCCACCACCCAGAACAAATCATGATCCCTGTCTTAGGTAAATACAGCGGCATAAAAGACCTTTTATGTCCGCTGAATGCCTAATTTTTGGGGCCTGTACTGGCCGACAGTTACTTATTTATCCTGTGACCGCCTAATGTACCTCCAGCCCCAGAATCCAAAGTTCTTTGCTGTCAGGTAAATGCCTATTGGTTAATTTTTGGGGCCTGTACTGGGCAACTGTTACATTTTTATCCTGTGACCGCCTTATTTACCTCCAGCCACAGAATCCAAAGTTCTGGCCGACAGTTACATTTTGTATCTCTAGCCACATCACACAATACATTTTGTATCTCTAGCCACATCACACAATCACACCTTTGTCTCACTCCTCTGCCTCTCATTATGGTGGCATATGAACCGCATTCACCATAATGACCTTCTAATGTCACAGGGTCATGTGACTGTGCCCCCGACCCCGTACTGTGCCCCCTTATACCCTGAATTGTGCCCTCTTACCACACCCTGTGCAGTGCACCTAGTAATTCCCTGTACTGTGCCCTCTTATACTCTTTTATCCGGTCAGGGTATGGTGGTGTTATCCGGTCACTGTGCAGCGGTGTTATCCGGTCAATGTATGGCGGTGGTATCTAATATCTGGATGGCCATAACTGTGTCCCTTTCCCTGCCCACACAATTCTTTTTTAGACCTTGCATGAGCACGAAAAATATGCAGATTGCGATGCTAGGGACCTTTGTGCCACAATCTGTGCCAGAAATATGCTTAACATAGACGTATTTCTATATAATAAATGATCACCTAATTGTATTATCATTCGGGGGTAGGGCTCATATCTTTATATTATATAGATTCTAGTGTACTATACTGTGCCCCGTATTTCCCAGTAGAAAATGATCCTTGGGAAACACAGTACTCATCCCTGACCACCAGGACCAGTTAGCGCTCTGTCAGTACATGGCGGCCTCCCCTCTCCGCCACGCTGCTCCGCTGTGTACTGGTGCTTATTTTGACACTAGGGCTGGGTTCACATCCTATTTTTGCTATCTATTTAATGCATACCAAAAATGTATGCATTAACAGATGCCTCAGACTGATGCCGTTCAGTGGCGTCCTTTCACCATACAGTTCCATGGTAGAAAAAAAATATTACGTTAACGTATGCATTTTTTTAATAGACTCTGCAGGATACAAAAACGTGGAGTACATAAAACCGATAGGAAATAAAAAATTTCTAGGCTCCAGCAGGGCACATTTTTGAGAGTTTCCCTTTAAGACCCATAAAAATGGCCCCTGATTAAAATACATATTTTTTGCAGGAATTTTTGACAATGATCCCCCTCTGGTATTTCACTGTCCATGTTGTGGGACTATTTGTCTACTTCTAGTAAGTGTTTGCTGGCTAAAAATATGAGCTAAAAGTTTTTCAGGTTCGCCTGCCATTAAAGTGAATGGGGTCGCCGCAAACTTGCGTTAGCGTTAGCGAACCATCCCGGCCGATGTTCGTCCCTCACTATCCAGCACTTGTAAATTATTTTGTTGCTTCGTCTTTATTTTCGGTAACAAATTTCAGCATGTGGACACCACCTTACACCACCGCACAATTGACGCGTTTCGAACTGTAGCGTTCTTAGTCATAACCGTATGGACTGCCAAAACTCCAAGTTTAAATATAACTACTTCCCCAACCAGCAATGGGGCCCCTCCCAGAGGCAGGGCACTCCAAAACCACCTGAGATCTGCATTTAACAGCATAAAATGTATATACACATGTATGTACACATGTATATAAGTCCCACAAAAAACTGGATATAAAATACATAATACAAAATACAGCAGCACATTTACAGGGCATAATCTACTTCTATTACAGTACTTGCTCTGAATCAGGTTAAGCTTAAAAGTTTTTTGCCCTGAAAAACTGTATAGTGTGAATGGGATAAAAAGTCAAACATGAAAAATAGATTAAAAAAATAAGACTAGGACATCTTCATGTAGCTATCGGTGAAACAAAATAATGGCTATTATTCGCTTATGCATGTTGGATTACAACAATATTAATAAAAATACATCCGTTCTTTCCTCAGATTGAGACCCTGAAGATATCTGGTATTCAGTCTGAATATCCAATATGCCTCCCTCTGCAAAGCCTTCTTCTTCATATTATCACCTCTCAAAGGAACAACTACATTTTCAATCGCATAGGTGCCGAAGCCAGTTAAACTACGGTTATGTACTGTTTTAAAATGATTGGCTGCATTTGATGTACCCGTCGCTGAGGGGTTAATAATATCATTAACATGTTTCAGCAGTCTTGTTTTAAATTTCCTGCTGGAACTCCCTAATTACATCAGATCACACATTGTACATTCAATGACATAAATAATGCCCATTGTATTGCAATTAATATAGCTTTTTATCTGGAATGTTTCCGTATGGGTAGAATTGTGTAAATTTCTTGTTGGTGTAGCATATCTGCACATTTTACATGGGTGTCCTCCACATTTGGTAAAACCTAGATATTTTATCCAGGTACCCGATTATTTATTTGCAGTACGTGTGAAAAGCGAAGGAGAGAGAACAGTAGCCAATGTACTGAGTCACCGTGATACTATTCTTACAACCACTTTGTAAGGTGTCATATAGAATACTGTCCTCATACAAAATAGGAAGACATTTCTTGATAACTTGTTGGATTTGTGTGAACTGACGGCTGTATGTAAGGACAAGTGTAGGTTGTTCTGAATCTGTTGTGTCATTTTTAATTACCGTAATTTTCGCCCTATAAGACGCACCGGCCCATAAGACGCACCTACGTTTTTGAGGAGGAAAAAAATATATTTTTAACCAAAAGGTGTGCTTTTGGTGGGTTTTGAACTAAAGGTGGTTTGTGGATGACACTATTATGGGGGATCTGTGGATGACACACTGTTATGGAGGGGATCTGAGGGGGGCACTGTTATGGGGGGTGATCTGTGGATGGCACTGTTATGGGGGGTGATCTGTGGATGGCACTGTTATGGGAGGAGATCTGTGGATGGCACTGTTATGGGGGGGTGATCTGTGGATGGCACTGTTATGGGGGGAGATCTGTGGATGGCACTGTTATGGGGGGGTGATCTGTGGATGGCACTGTTATGGGGGGATCTGTGGATCTGTGGATGGCACTGTTATGGGGGGATCTGTGGATGGCACTGTTATGGAGGGGGATCTGTGGATGGCACTGTTATGGGGGTGGATCTGTGGATGGTACTGCTATATATGTGTCAACCACAGATCCCCCACCCCATAACAGTGCCATCCATTTATCCCCCACCCCATAATATACCGGATCTAAACCTGTGGGAGGGTCCGGCGGCATGCAAATGCATCGGGGCCGGGGCGGTCACTGTACTCCGGCCCCGCCGCTCAATCACTGCTTTATTGCCTAAACATTTTATAACAATAACTTTAATTGAAGTTCCGATCCCCAGCCCCATCTGTACTACTTACTAAATGTCCTGTAGCAGGCAGAGCAGGGGAGGTGGCCAGCCGTAACTCACTGATGTCACGTGCCTGCGCCGCCTACTTTATGAATGAAGTAGGCGGTCAGGCACGTGACATGAGTGAGTCACGGCCGGCTGCCCGCCCTGCTCTGCCTGCTACAGGACATTTAGTAAGTAGTACAGATGGGGCTGGGGATTGGAACTTCAATAAAAGTTATTATTATAAAAGGTTTAGGCATTAAGGAAGTGAGTGAGCGGAGGGGCCGGAGTACAGTGACCGCACCGGCCCTGCCGCATTTGCATGACACCGGCCCCTCCTCCCTCCCCCCTTCAGCTGATACATTGCAGACTGCGATGTAAAATGGCAGCATTCACCCCATAAGACGCAGGGGCATTTCCCCCCCACTTTTGGGGGGGGGGGGGGAAATACGGTAATCTCTATTTCTAAAGTGTTTCTGCCAGGATTCAAACTCCCAACCTTGTATTACTCACTACATCAGAAACTACTATGAGGTTTTTCTGACACAGTTAAGCATTCAGCTTCATAGCTGAGTGGATAAGGTCCTTGCCTCTACTATACAAGCTTTGGAGTTTGAATCCTGGCAGAAACATTTCAGAAATAGAGATTCATTTTTTTTTGTAATTGTAAAAAATTTATGGCACAGAAATAAATGTGTAATTACAAAAAATATATATATATATATATATATATATATATATATGTACAGTACAGACCAAAAGTTTGGACACACCTTCTCATTCAAAGAGTTTTCTTTATTTTCATGACTATGAAAATTGTAGATTCACACTGAAGGCATCAAAACTATGAATTAACACATGTGGAATTATATACATAACAAAAAAGTGTGAAACAACTGAAAATATGTCATATTCTAGGTTCTTTAAAGTAGCCATCTTTTGCTTTGATCACTGCTTTGCACACTCTTGGCATTCTCTTGATGAGCTTCAAGAGGTAGTCACCTGAAATGGTTTTCACTTCACAGGTGTGCCCTGTCAGGTTTAATAAATGGGATCTCTTGCCTTATAAATGGGGTTGGGACCATCAGTTGCATTGTGGAGAAGTCAGGTGGATACACAGCTGATAGTCCTACTGAATAGACTGTTAGAATTTGTATTATGGCAAGAAAAAAGCAGCTAAGTAAAGAAAAACGAGTGGCTATCATTACTTTAAGAAATGAAGGTCAGTCAGTCTGAAAAATTGGGAAAACTTAAAAGTGTCCCCAAGTGCAGTCACAAAAACCATCAAGCGCTACAAAGAAACTGGCTCACATGCGGACCGCCCCAGGAAAGGAAGACCAAGAGTCACCTCTGCTGCGGAGGATAAGTTCATCCGAGTCACCAGCCTCAGAAATCGCAGGTTAACAGCAGCTCAGATTAGAGACCAGGTCAATGCCACACAGAGTTCTAGCAGTAGACACATCTCTAGAACAACTGTTAAGAGGAGACTGTGTGAATCAGGCCTTCATGGTAGAATATCTGCTAGGAAACCACTGCTTAGGACAGGCAACAAGCAGAAGAGACTTGTTTGGGCTAAAGAACACAAGGAATGGACATTAGACCAGTGGAAATCTGTGCTTTGGTTTGATGAGTCAAAATTTGAGATCTTTTGTTCCAACCACCGTGTCTTTGTGTGACGCAGAAAAGGTGAACGGATGGACTCTACATGCCTGGTTCCCACCGTGAAGCATGGAGGAGGAGGTATGATGGTGTGGGGGTGCTTTTCTGGTGACACTGTTGGGGATTTATTCAAAATTGAAGGCATACTGAACCAGCATGGCTACCACAGCATCTTGCAGCGGCATGCTATTCCATCCGGTTTGCGTTTAGTTGGACCATCATTTATTTTTCAACAGGACAATGACCCCAAGCACACCTCCAGGCTGTGTAAGGGATATTTGACTATGAAGGAGAGTGATGGGGTGCTGCGCCAGATGACCTGGCCTCCACAGTCACCGGACCTGAACCCAATCAAGATGGTTTGGGGTGAGCTGGACCGCAGAGTGAAGGCAAAAGGGTCAACAAGTGCTAAGCATCTCTGGGAACTCCTTCAAGACTGTTGGAAGACAATTTCAGGTGACTACCTCTTGAAGCTCATCAAGAGAATGCCAAGAGTTTGCAAAGCAGTAATCAAAGCAAAAGGTGGCTACTTTGAAGAACCTAGAATATGACATATTTTCAGTTGTTTCACACTTTTTTGTTATGTATATAATTCCACATGTGTTAATTCATAGTTTTGATGCCTTCAGTGTGAATCTACAATTTTCATAGTCATGAAAATAAAGAAAACTCTTTGAATGAGAAGGTGTGTCCAAACTTTTGGTCTGTACTGTATATATACAGTATAATAATAATTGTAAATATATTATGGCTAAAAACATATATATACAGTATATATATATATATATATATATATATATATATATATATGTTCCTGCCAGGATTTAAACTCCCAATCTTGTATATTGGAGGCAAAGAGGACCTTATCTACTCAGGTCTTCTTTGCCTCCAATACTCACTACATCAGAAACTACTATGAGGTATTTCTGACACAATTTAGCATTCAGCTTTATAGCTGAGTGGATAAGGTCCTTGCCTCTAATGTGCAAGCAGTTGGTTTAAATCCTAGCAGAAACTTTTCAGAAATGGATGCTAAATTACATTTAAATACAATGACTCGAGCATCGCGCTCGAGCACACGCAGTGTTTGGCCAAGCATAGCAATGCTCGAGCCGAACTGGTGTTCGGCCAAGCATGCTCGATCAACATTAGTTATTTTCAGCAAAAAATTATTGCTCCTCCCAATATGCCATAGTCATAGATATAACATTGCAGGCTATGTAAGAATCATTATAGCTGTGGTAGGCCTCAGATCCATCAGAAGGCCCGAAGCTGCCACAGACACTGAACGGCTCCATCTATCTTTTCGCGGGGGTAGCTCTTCGAGCACTTGGAGTAAAATGTACAGTCGGGTCCATAAATATTGGGACATCGACACAATTCTAAGATTTTTGGCACTATATACCACCACAATGGATTTGAAATGAAATCAACTAGATGTGCTTTAACTGCAGACTGTCAGATTTAATTTAAGGGTATTTACATCCAAATCAGGTGAACGGTGTAGGAATTACAACAGTTTGCATATGTTCCTCCCACTTGTTAAGGGACCAAAAGTAATGGGACAATTGGCTTCTCAGCTGTTCCATGGCCAGGTGTGTGTTATTCCCTCATTATCCCAATTACAATGAGCAGATAAAAGGTCCAGAGTTCATTTCAAGTGTGCTTTTTGCATTTGGAATCTGTTGCTGTCAACTCTCAAGATGAGATCCAAAGAGCTGTCACTATCAGTGAAGCAAGCCCTCATTAGGCTGAAAAAACTAAACAAACCCATCAGAGAGATAGCAAAAACATTAGACATGGCCAAAACAACTGTTTGGAACATTCTTAGCAAGAAGGAACGCATCGGTGAGCTCAGCAACACCAAAAGACCCGGAAGATGACGGAAAACAACAGAATTCTTTCCCCAGTGAAGGAAACACCTTTCACAACAGTTATCCAGATCCAGAACACTCTCCAGGAGGTAGGTGTATGTGTGTCAAAGTCAACAATCAAGAGAAGACTTCACCAGCGTGAATACAGAGGGTTCACCACAAGATGTAAACCATTGGTGATCCTCAAAAACAGGAAGGCCAGATTAGAGCTTGCCAAACGACATCTAAAAAAGCCTTCACAGTTCTGGAACAACATCCTATGGACAGATGAGACCAAGATCAACTTGTACCAGAGTGATGGGAAGAGAAGAGTATGGAGAAGGAAAGAAACTGCTCATGATCCTAAGCATACTACCTCATCAGTGAAGCATGGTGGTGGTAGTGTCATGGCGTGGGCATGTATGGCTACCAGTGGAACTGGTTCTCTTGTATTTATTGATGTGACTGCTGACAAAAGCAGCAGCATGAATTCTGAAGTGTTTCGGGCAATATTATCTGCTCATGTTCAGCCAAATGCTTCAGAACTCATTGGACGGCGCTTCACAGTGCAGATGGACAATGACCCAAAGCATACTGCAAAAGCAACCAAAGAGTTTTTTGAGGGAAAGAAATGGAATGTTATGCAATGGCCAAGTCAATCACAAGACCTGAATCAGATTGAGCATGCATTTTACTTGCTGAAGACAAAACTGAAGGGAAAATGCCCCAAGAACAAGAAATGCCCCAACTAATGACAGTTGCAGTAGAGGCCTGGCAGAGCATCACCAGGGATGAAACCCAGCATCTAGTGATGTCTATGCGTTCCAGACTTCAGGCTGTAATTGACTGCAAAGGATTTGCAACCAAGTATTAAAAAGTAAATGTTTGATTTATGATTATTATTCTATCCCATTACTTTTGGTCCCTTAACAAGTGGGAGGCACATATGCAAACTGTTGTAATTCCTACACCATTTCATATCCATTGTGGTGGATTATAGAGCCAAAAATGGTAGAATTGTGTCCATGTCCCAATATTTATGGACCTGACTGTATGTAATCTGCATTAACGTCAGGTGTCTGCTGTGTAAAACAGCTGAACACGGGGGACCATGGGGCTCTCTCCACTCCAATGGCATCTTTAACCTTTAGAACACCAGATGATTTTATGTTTTTTGTTTTCATTTTTTACTCATAGCCCTCCCAAAGCCATAACTTTTTTATTTTTCATTTAGCAGTATGAGGGCTTTTTTTTTTTTTTGCTGGACAAGATGCACTTCCAAATGCAAAAAATTCCAAATGAAATGGAATTATAAAAAAAAAACTTTGTATTGCCATATTCTGACCTCCTCAACTTTTTCATTTTTATGTGTACTGAACTGTGTGAGGGCTGATTTTTTTTGTGGGACAATCTGTAATTTTTATTGATACCATTCAGGAATGTGTAAGACTTTTTATTCACTTTTTATTTCATTTTTTTCTGGAGGTGACCAAATGGCAAATCGGCCATTTTGACTTTTTTTTCCCATTTCGTCATTCGCCATATTGGATAAATATTTTAATGTTTTAATAATAAGGACGTTTTCACATGCGGCAATGCCTATGGTGTTAATTTTTTTGTATTTTAATTTTGGGGATTAGATTTTTATATTTTTATTTTTTTAATATTTTTTTGTATTTTAATTTTGGGGATTAGATTTTTATATTTTTATTTTTTTAATATTTTTAAAATCTTTTTTTATTTTTTACACTGTTTAATAGGTCCCCTATGAAACTATAGCAAGCAATCATCAGATTGTTTTTCTAATAGACTCCAATGCATTAGCATTAGAGTCTATTAGAATTACACTGTGTTCATATGGAGCCCTACCACTGGCAGGTTCTCTATAGGAACTTGTGTGTGGCAGCCCTGTACCACGCCTAAGGACAGGGGCTGCCGCACACTACATTCGGCTCCCACGATCCCCAACGGGGGGGACCTGGGGCAAGGCCAGGAGCGCATCCTCCCTGTCTTTAACTGCACAGATGCCGTGGTCACAGTCAGGGTGGATTTGATTTAAATCCAAATGATTTAAATCACCATTTAAATCACTAGTCAGTAAGGCTTGATTTAAATCATAGTTTTCTACATAAAGACTAATTCTTGCTGGTATAACTTATAATATGCAAGTAGATGAAGATTTTTAGAATAACAACTTTTCATATTAGTTTCATTAGGTTGATTCTGTATTCATAGGTTTGTATAAGTTAGGATTAAGGTATTTTTTATCAACTCTGTTCATGTTATAACATTTTTGCTGTGAAGAAGAGGCATGTGATCTCTGCTGAGTCAAATTCAGTTTTGAGAACTGCAAAAGTAAATCAAGCATCTGTGATTATATCTTGTAGGCAGAGAAACTGCCCAATAATCTTACAAAAACCTCTGGAAGAGCATGACATTTTGAATCGATTAATGGAATTTATTTACCCCAAAAATTACACATATAGAAACATAGAATGCATCGACAGATAAGAACCATTTGGCCCATCTAGTCTGCCCAATATACTGAATACTATGAATAGCCCCGGCCCTATCTTATATGAAGGATGGCCCTATGTCTATCCCATGCATGTTTAAACTCCTTCACTGTATTCGCAGCTACCACTTCTGCAGGAAGGCTATTCCATGCATCCACTACTCTCTCAGTAAAGTAAGACTTCCTGATATTACTTTTAAACCTTTGCCCCTCTAATTTAAATCTATGTCCTCTTGTAGCAGTTTTTCTTCTTTTAAATATTCTGTCCTCTTTTACCTTGTTGATTCCCTTTATGTATTTAAAGGTTTCAATCATATCCCATCTGTCTCGTATTTCTTCCAAGATATACATGTTAAGGTCCTTTAATCTTTCCTGGTAAGTTTTATCCTGCAATCCATGTACTAGTTTAGTAGCTCTTCTCTGAACTCTCTCCAAAGTATCAATATCCTTCTGGAGATATGGTCTCCAGTACTGAGCACAATACTCCAAATTAGATCTCACTAGTGCTCTGTAGAGCGGCATGAGCGCCTCCCTCTTTCTACTGGTAATGCTTCTCCCTATACACCCAAGCATTCTGCTAGTATTTCCTGCTGCTCTATGACATTGTCTGCCTACCTTTAAGTCTTCTGAAATAATGACCCCTAAATCCCTTTCCTCAGCCCCAGGTGCATTATCTTGCACTTATCAACATAAAATTTTAGTTAACAACAAATACAGGTGCACTCTGCGGTCTCACTAAACCCTCAAACTGATTTTAAAATTGAGAGATTAGTCAACATGTCCTACGGTGTAGAACATGTCTAAGCCCGGGCACCACGTCAAGGTTTCTCAAGTAGCCCGGGACCTAACGCTCTCCTACCTGCGCTATATGGGCGATACCAGGAGCCAGTGGGCAAATTACAGGAGCATGAGGCCGACTCACAAACAGCTCACCAGTTACCTCCAGCATGTAACCATGCTTGCAATGGGAGGAGGGAGGAGTCTGTGAGTCCCACTCAAGACTGACTGATATGGCCCAGGCCTCACAGGTGCACCTAAATGTGGCCTGTAGGTGGAAAACAGGCACATTTAAATTGGAGTTTATACACCTCCAGGAATCTATATATACAAACCAAAAAAGACAAGGTGGCATTAGCAGGAGGTGCTCAAACCCACATGCAGTCGTGCATATATAGGGGAGCAAATCCTGCACTTGTGGCCCGTTGCTAATGGCGATCCCCAGCAAAATGCATACGGTGGAGGATGCCCGCGGCGAACCACAAGTACCACAATAGACATCTCACACAAGGTAACAAGTGCGGATGTAATAATCAATATAACAATATAACAAAACAACAACAAATACAGGTGCACTCTGCGGTCTCACTAAACCCTCAAACTGATTTTAAAATTGAGAGATTAGTCAACATGTCCTACGGTGTAGAACATGTCTAAGCCCGGGCACCACGTCAAGGTTTCTCAAGTAGCCCGGGACCTAACGCTCTCCTACCTGCGCTATATGGGCGATACCAGGAGCCAGTGGGCAAATTACAGGAGCATGAGGCCGACTCACAAACAGCTCACCAGTTACCTCCAGCATGTAACCATGCTTGCAATGGGAGGAGGGAGGAGTCTGTGAGTCCCACTCAAGACTGACTGATATGGCCCAGGCCTCACAGGTGCACCTAAATGTGGCCTGTAGGTGGAAAACAGGCACATTTAAATTGGAGTTTATACACCTCCAGGAATCTATATATACAAACCAAAAAAGACAAGGTGGCATTAGCAGGAGGTGCTCAAACCCACATGCAGTCGTGCATATATATAGGGGAGCAAATCCTGCACTTGTGGCCCGTTGCTAATGGCGATCCCCAGCAAAATGCATACGGTGGAGGATGCCCGCGGCGAACCACAAGTACCACAATAGACATCTCACACAAGGTAACAAGTGCGGATGTAATAATCAATATAACAATATAACAAAACAACAACAAATACAGGTGCACTCTGCGGTCTCACTAAACCCTCAAACTGATTTTAAAATTGAGAGATTAGTCAACATGTCCTACGGTGTAGAACATGTCTAAGCCCGGGCACCACGTCAAGGTTTCTCAAGTAGCCCGGGACCTAACGCTCTCCTACCTGCGCTATATGGGCGATACCAGGAGCCAGTGGGCAAATTACAGGAGCATGAGGCCGACTCACAAACAGCTCACCAGTTACCTCCAGCATGTAACCATGCTTGCAATGGGAGGAGGGAGGAGTCTGTGAGTCCCACTCAAGACTGACTGATATGGCCCAGGCCTCACAGGTGCACCTAAATGTGGCCTGTAGGTGGAAAACAGGCACATTTAAATTGGAGTTTATACACCTCCAGGAATCTATATATACAAACCAAAAAAGACAAGGTGGCATTAGCAGGAGGTGCTCAAACCCACATGCAGTCGTGCATATATATAGGGGAGCAAATCCTGCACTTGTGGCCCGTTGCTAATGGCGATCCCCAGCAAAATGCATACGGTGGAGGATGCCCGCGGCGAACCACAAGTACCACAATAGACATCTCACACAAGGTAACAAGTGCGGATGTAATAATCAATATAACAATATAACAAAACAACAACAAATACAGGTGCACTCTGCGGTCTCACTAAACCCTCAAACTGATTTTAAAATTGAGAGATTAGTCAACATGTCCTACGGTGTAGAACATGTCTAAGCCCGGGCACCACGTCAAGGTTTCTCAAGTAGCCCGGGACCTAACGCTCTCCTACCTGCGCTATATGGGCGATACCAGGAGCCAGTGGGCAAATTACAGGAGCATGAGGCCGACTCACAAACAGCTCACCAGTTACCTCCAGCATGTAACCATGCTTGCAATGGGAGGAGGGAGGAGTCTGTGAGTCCCACTCAAGACTGACTGATATGGCCCAGGCCTCACAGGTGCACCTAAATGTGGCCTGTAGGTGGAAAACAGGCACATTTAAATTGGAGTTTATACACCTCCAGGAATCTATATATACAAACCAAAAAAGACAAGGTGGCATTAGCAGGAGGTGCTCAAACCCACATGCAGTCGTGCATATATATAGGGGAGCAAATCCTGCACTTGTGGCCCGTTGCTAATGGCGATCCCCAGCAAAATGCATACGGTGGAGGATGCCCGCGGCGAACCACAAGTACCACAATAGACATCTCACACAAGGTAACAAGTGCGGATGTAATAATCAATATAACAATATAACAAAACAACAACAAATACAGGTGCACTCTGCGGTCTCACTAAACCCTCAAACTGATTTTAAAATTGAGAGATTAGTCAACATGTCCTACGGTGTAGAACATGTCTAAGCCCGGGCACCACGTCAAGGTTTCTCAAGTAGCCCGGGACCTAACGCTCTCCTACCTGCGCTATATGGGCGATACCAGGAGCCAGTGGGCAAATTACAGGAGCATGAGGCCGACTCACAAACAGCTCACCAGTTACCTCCAGCATGTAACCATGCTTGCAATGGGAGGAGGGAGGAGTCTGTGAGTCCCACTCAAGACTGACTGATATGGCCCAGGCCTCACAGGTGCACCTAAATGTGGCCTGTAGGTGGAAAACAGGCACATTTAAATTGGAGTTTATACACCTCCAGGAATCTATATTTACAAACCAAAAAAGACAAGGTGGCATTAGCAGGAGGTGCTCAAACCCACATGCAGTCGTGCATATATATAGGGGAGCAAATCCTGCACTTGTGGCCCGTTGCTAATGGCGATCCCCAGCAAAATGCATACGGTGGAGGATGCCCGCGGCGAACCACAAGTACCACAATAGACATCTCACACAAGGTAACAAGTGCGGATGTAATAATCAATATAACAATATAACAAAACAACAACAAATACAGGTGCACTCTGCGGTCTCACTAAACCCTCAAACTGATTTTAAAATTGAGAGATTAGTCAACATGTCCTACGGTGTAGAACATGTCTAAGCCCGGGCACCACGTCAAGGTTTCTCAAGTAGCCCGGGACCTAACGCTCTCCTACCTGCGCTATATGGGCGATACCAGGAGCCAGTGGGCAAATTACAGGAGCATGAGGCCGACTCACAAACAGCTCACCAGTAAACTCCAATTTAAATGTGCCTGTTTTCCACCTACAGGCCACATTTAGGTGCACCTGTGAGGCCTGGGCCATATCAGTCAGTCTTGAGTGGGACTCACAGACTCCTCCCTCCTCCCATTGCAAGCATGGTTACATGCTGGAGGTAACTGGTGAGCTGTTTGTGAGTCGGCCTCATGCTCCTGTAATTTGCCCACTGGCTCCTGGTATCGCCCATATAGCGCAGGTAGGAGAGCGTTAGGTCCCGGGCTACTTGAGAAACCTTGACGTGGTGCCCGGGCTTAGACATGTTCTACACCGTAGGACATGTTGACTAATCTCTCAATTTTAAAATCAGTTTGAGGGTTTAGTGAGACCGCAGAGTGCACCTGTATTTGTTGTTGTTTTGTTATATTGTTATATTGATTATTACATCCGCACTTGTTACCTTGTGTGAGATGTCTATTGTGGTACTTGTGGTTCACCGCGGGCATCCTCCACCGTATGCATTTTGCTGGGGATCGCCATTAGCAACGGGCCACAAGTGCAGGATTTGCTCCCCTATATATATGCACGACTGCATGTGGGTTTGAGCACCTCCTGCTAATGCCACCTTGTCTTTTTTGGTTTATAAAATTTTAGTTGCCAGAGTTTTGACCATTCCTCTAGTTTTCCTAAATCCTTTTCCATTTGGTGTATCCCTCCAGGAACATCAACCCTGTTACAAATCTTTGTGCCATCAGCAAAAAGACACACCTTACCATCGAGGCCTTCTGCAATTTCACTGATAAAAATATTAAACAATATGGGTCCCAGAATAGATCCCTGAGGTACCCCACTGGTAAAAAAGACCATGGTCTGAATATACTCCATTGACGACAACCCTCTGTTGTCTGTCCCTCAGCCACTGCCTAATCCATTCAACAATATGGGAGTCCACGTACAGCCTTATTCTACATAATTAAAAAACTAATGTTTATTTCATGATGGAATAACCTTTGGATGGTAATATATTTTCCTCAAAAAGCATTTTATATATAAAAAAATCTGATTTAAATAAATAAAAATCATATTTTTATTTTTATTTTTTTAAATCATTGATTTGTACCCACCCTGGTCACAGTTGACCACAGCATCTGATGACTTAAATGTATGCAATCGACATTAGCGTTGATTGCATACCTTAGTCCCAGGTGCCTGCTGTTTAAAACAGCAGACACCCAGCGGCTATGGCGCCCTTTGTACATACGTGGGCCGGTCTGGAAGGGATTAAAGACCTGTACAGCTCATGTTGGGATGGTGTTAATAAATCATTAATTGATAAACCCTGTTTCTCAATTTTTCATAATGAAGTTGAGAATAAAATATTAGATGAAGACTATAACTATATTGTTCATATCATTTTGGTAGCTGCTATAAAAAAAAACTATACTTAAACAACCTCCAAAATATTTTAAAAAATGGAATACCATAAAGGGGTTGTACACCCCTAGGGACCTTTTCTGAAGACTGTCCAGCATGGCCAAATCTGCTGTGGGAATCATATCTACCTATCATATCTACCATATCTACCATTATGTTCTGGCTCAGTCATTCCCCTTTGCAGGTCATCCGTTTTCATACTGGTCATGTGTTGGCTGCAGCTACCTTTTTTTGCCCCGACATCTGCTGTGGTCAAGACACTCCCATATATATATATTAGATTGTCAGCAGGGCCTGATGAATTTGGCAGGTTCAACCAACATTGATCTTTAGGGGGGAAATTATTTATGGTGGTTTTAGTGTCAGTTTTAAGACTGTCTTTGCTTTGCAAGGTTGCTCCAAATCTACGAAAGTATGCAAAGTAATAATAGACACAGTAATAATATATTTGGCGCAAGTGCAATGTGGTGTACGTGTATATGTCTGTGAAAGTACCGTATTTTTCACCCTATAAGATGCACCGGCCCATAAGACGCACCTAGGTTTTTGAGGAGGAAAATAAGAAGAAATTTTTTTTTTAACCAATAGGTGTGCTTTTGGTGGGTTTTGAACTAATTGTGGTCTGTGGATGGCGCACTGTTATGGGGGATCTGTGGATGGCGAACTGTTATGGGGGATCTGTGGGTAACGCACTGTTATGGGGGATCTGTGGGTGACACTTATGGGGGATCTGTGGGTGACACTTTTGGGGGATCTGTGGGTGACACTTTTGGGGGATCTGTGGGTGACACTTATGGGGGATCTGTGGGTGGCTCTTATTGGGGTCTCTGAATGGCACTGTTATGGGGATCTGTGTATGACACTGTTATGGGGGATCTGTGGATAACACATATATAGCATCTTATGCTATGTGTCATCCACAGATCCCCTCCATAACAGTGTCCCTGTAGTGAATGACCCTGAATACAAGGGGTGGGGGTCGCATCTGCTTTTATAATGACAGCGGGGCCCGTGCAGTGATTGTATTCTACTAAATGGGCCCCGCTCACTGTATAATCATATCTGTATTCTGTAATAGTTAATTATGTATATACCAGTAATCGCATAATTAGTGCTACTTACAACTACAAGCGCTCGGTAGCAGAGAGGAGGGAGGAGGCAGGCCGGGAGGATGGGCGCTGGCAGCGTGAGTCACTACGTCATGCGCCCACGCCGCCTGCTTCATTCATAAAGTGGGCGGCGCAGGCACGTGATGGAGTGAGTGACGCGCCGCCCGCCCGTCCTCCCGGCCTGCCTCCTCCCTCCTCTCTGCTACCTACCGAGCGTTTGTAGTTGTAAGTAGCGCTGATTATGCGATTACCGGTATATACATAATTAACTATTACAGAATACAGATACGATTATACAGTGAGCGGGGCCCGTGTAGTAGAATACAGTCACTGCACGGGCCCCGCTGTCATTATAAAAGCAGATGCCGGCCCCCAGCCCCTCCTCCCTCACAGCTGATACACCCACCGCGCGGCATCGCAGCGGGTGTATCATTGAAAATACGGCAAAATCAGCAGCATTCGCCCCATAAGACGCACTGCTATTTTTCCCCCACTTTTGGGGGGGGAAAAGTGCGTCTTATAGGGCAAAAAATACGGTATACTAGTAGAGGTGCAACTTTTTTTCTACTTTTTAAAATGTCACACATCATAAATGAGACTTAAAGGGGACCTGTCAGCCATCAAAAATTGGAAATAATTGCATTACTTCTGACATTTTTACTTTTTACTGGAGTGTAAGATTTAGGGGGACATTTATCAAGGAGCATGCCTCTTCATAACTTCGGTGGATCCTCCGCCAGTTCTAAATGTTCTATGTTTAATAAATGATCTCCTTAGTCTCCAATGTTGACCAAAGGCTCTTTACTGATCGGTGGTCCTCCAAGATTGCCCCTATTTTGATCTTCCAAGATTGCCAATTATTTTGATGCTTAGTCTTTTGGTTGTCTTCTTTAGAAAGAACCCTAGGGAATAATATGTCCACCAGCATAGATGACATGACCCCCTCTAAGAGACAGCTGCTTGAACACACTTGGCCAATATTTTTGATTAGAAAGCAATCATACATAATATTCTTAGACATGCTGTTCTAATAAAATTTCAGATTTAAGATAAACAAAGGATGACATGATCGCCATGGTTGCCTTTGGCAGCTGTTTATCAGACTTGAAATCCTGCCCTAAACTGGCAATTAATTTATATTCACGATGCTAATTAATTTATATAACAATGACAGTAGATGCTGAGTAAGATCCTTAGAAGCCAGCACTAGCAAAAAAAAAAAATTAGATTACCCGCATTAATGAAATTATGTGGAGATCTAACACGAAATAGGACACCTCATTCTGATATTTCTTATTTTATAATGTAATTAACGAGAGTACAGAACGATACACACAGCTTATCTTCTTATGTTTGAACAAATTGTTCTGAATGGAGGGTTCAATGGTTCTTCAGACTTCTTAAGTCACCGCAGAGGTTTATTATGGAAGTATTTATTTTTACAAAATGGTAAAAGCTGATGAAATGCATTACTCCAATGTGAAAAAGGATGGTAAATATGGAGATGAACATCTAGGAGGCCTATGTCTGTATTACTATATATATGGATTCACGATGTATAAAAATGCCTATAGTACCTTTTCTTAGACCTCTGTGTTGGGCTGTTCCTCTGTTATTTCTCTATGAAATGTATGACTGCGTTGACAACTGGGCGTTACCATTCCTCTTGTTAATGGAGTATGTCCCAACACAATCAGACACTGTCAGCCATGACTGGACAGTGTCGGGACAAACCCAGGACACAGTGTTATATAATATGTAGCCAATTTCTTCTAGTTAACTGCGCAGGAAGATGAGGCCTTAGTGAAAGTGCTTGTAAAAGCTAAATAATCTCCATGTTCTGCTACATACTGAATTAAATTATCTTTTATGTGGTTGGAGATACACTAAAGGCCACAAACAGATTACCGTATTGTCGTCGAAACCCAAGAACGGTGAGTTTGGCGGACAATCGTGTGTGTATGGGGAGCTCACAACTCTCCTCTGATAGATGATGTTGAGGGAGAGAAGGACCAGGTGAAGTGAATATTTTCACCTGATCCTTTTGTTCTCCTAGGAGATCAGCTACCACCAGAGGTCCCTTGCAGTGGCTTTCTCCTCTTGACAATACATGCATGCTCGACTAAACTGAACTTGTATGTGTATTGGGGAATTGGAAGAGGTTGCTGTCGGTCAAAGGATATTGAATTTGTATGTCCAGATTTCTTATTCAAGTTTGAGGTCTTTTTACTGAAGGACAGGGCAGAACTGGGGAATGAAAGCCCTATTTGGTTGAAGACCTTGTTCAGTTGCCCTTTCTGTAGATTGCCCTCAAGTAATCATAGTATTATGACAGCTCTATATAACAGAGGTGTTTAAAGAGAACCTGTCATCAGATTTGACCCCATTAACCGACACTTGACATGCTAATTCGACAAATGCCCATGATGAGTGATGAACCTACATTATAACTTAGAAAAATATGTTTTTGAACTGTGCTGTCCACTGGCTTTAAATGTGTACTGCGCATGTGCCCATTGTCGAGCATATTGTACAGAGCATGTGGAAGTTTGGACCAGGCCTGACATGATGTAGCACAGAATAGGACCTTGTCAATAAAGTGTAATGACCGGCAACACACACAAGGAGGAAAACAGGGAAAGCCCTGCCCAAGGGAGAGGGAAAGGTGGTGACCCCTAACTCACCTTGCAGCTGGCACCTGCCTGTCCTGACGTCCCTAGACGGGTTCCTCACCCGTGGGGCGATCACGTGCCTAAACCCTGGCTTTCCCTGAAATGAGCCCTAGATAATGAACGGGCCGGTGGGATCGCTAGTCCTCACCACTGCACTAAGAGGGAAACACCAGGGAGAGGACAGACAAACACAGACAAACACAAACACCCAGGTGGACGGCAACAATTGTTCACAAAGGTCCAACAGGGATCCGGAGGGTAGCGTTCTAAGGCAACACTCAGAGAACGCAGCAACACAGCTCCAGTGGGTCAGAATAGATGTCCAGGCAGGAAGCTCTATATCTGGCAACCAGAGAAGTGTGAGAGGGGAATATAAGGAGGATTGGGAGTGCTGGACAAGGAACAGCTGAGAGAAGGAGCTACGGATCCCTGAGTGAGCCAAAAGGGTTTGTAAAGCAAACCCAGAAAGCTACAATAAGGAAACTTCCCTATCTGACATAGAGCGTGCAGCCAACCGCTGCGACCTCCTGACCCCGGGTACAACGGAGTCAGGCGTGGCTCTTGACACCCTCGTGACATAAAGCCTGGATGGACATTTTTTAGGGACTCTTCCAATTTGCATGCAGCGCATGACACATGCGGGATCATCACAGGTATACCTGGGCACCTTTAAAATCATCTGCATGTCAAGTGCAATTGATGGGGGTCAAATCTAATAACGACTTCCCTTTAATATAATAGTTATAGATATATTACTCTCAGTGCTTTATTTGAACCCACAAAAGGTACATTAAGAAACTGAAAACAGCTTCATATTTAGGTTTTGTCAACATTCGAATCTATTTTGAAAATTTCAACAGATACACCACAAAGAAACACCCACAGAACCCACTGTAAGTCTGGATGCCATTGGTATTTGATGTGCAACGGACTTTGCACGGCATCATGGCTTAAATTAGCATGGAAGCTACACCGATGTGAAAGGAGCCTAACACAGAGATGCTTATGCCGTGTTGTACACCATTTGCAATGTGTTAGGACACCATTGAATGATTAATAACGTACATATTTTGTGAAAAATAGAAATAGCCGGAGAGTATTGATGCAGCACTAGCTACAATAATATAAATTAAAGCAACATGTTTTTCTCTTTCTAAGACTACTATAGAACACAATGGAATAGTTTCTGTCCAAAAATCATGTGGAAAGCAAAATAGCAAAGCAAAAATGATATATTCAATTTTTTATCTTTGATCAACATTCAAATATGAATTAGCTAATAACTCAGAGGTGCAGCAGACAAAGGGGATTTAGTCTCAGTGACTTAAATTGTAATACATTTCATTATTTATGTTACAAAATGGGATTTGTCTTTCATAACAAACAAGTCAAAGGCTGACATTTAAGACTGCCCATAACCTTCTTAGAGCAAGGTCTCTTTTCACATTTAGATCATCAAAGCAGTACTCTAAACCCCAAAAAGGATGAATAATAATAACAGAACATATCAATTACCTTAAAAAACAAAATCACAACATTCTGGGCCAAATTCAGGGCCTTTTTATCCAAAATCAGCTCCATTAAATAAAAGTAGAACTTTGTATTAGACTGTATGATGAACTACTACATTAAAATGTTGTTTTCCATACTGTAAAGGGTTTGTGACCCTCTTCTAAACCAGGAGGACCTACCAAAGTGGAAATTAGTACAGTCATGGCAAATTTAACAGTTGTTGCACAGATGTAGTAGAGCTCAATTTGTTAAGTACTCTCAATTTTTTGTTGTACATATCTTAGTGCATATAACTAGTGCATAAATGCATCATTTGTAAAAAAAATAAAAAAAATTGTTGGGACACACCATTTCTTTGTTAGACATCCATAGGATTGTGTGGAAGTCACCTTTGTATCTAGGTCAGAGGTATATCTAGGTATTGGGAAAGGGAGGGTGGACAAAACACATCTTAGGACAGAGTGGGCCTCCAATCCAGGTATATAAAGACCCATGCAAAGACCAATATTATTATTGGTATTCATGCTACACAGGCGCTCTACAGTCTATATACAGATGTAGCAGGGGTAACAAACACAGTCTTAACTTAAATTTCTTAACTCATCCTGTTATCTTGTAACAAAAGCCATTGAAAAGCAATTGCTTCGCGCATTTAGTTTCATTTTGTTTAGATAATATGTCTCATAAAGCATGTGTGTTAACCCTGCTACATCCGTAAGTGATTACAGTACAGTGATGATAGTTGTATAAAGTTATTTACAATGCAGTTCTATCCAGTGATTTACAGCAGATGCATGTGTTCTCTGATTGAGGTTGTTCTCTTTTTTGTCTTTTCATTCTGGTCCAGACCACCATGACAACTTTTTCCGCCTAATACTTGTGTCTACAGAATTTGACAGTTTACCACAGAGACATCTTTGGCTCCTCAAATTTCTAGCATCCACCTTTGCTTTTCCCAACCAACAAAAACTCCCTATACTGCTGACACCCTCAATTTGGTCCCTGTTGCTGCCCCATCTCTCCATATTGATAAAGATAATGTTCCCCAAAAACAATTGTGCTAAGTTTATACTCTTCTAGGGTTCGCCCCCACAGTAATAGTATTCCCCAAAGTCGCACCAATAGAAAATAACTATTTACCAGCGTGCTAGTGTTAACAGTGCCCCAATTGTGCCCATATTAGTAATCATGTTCCCCTCAGTCTCCCAGTACAAAAATACCCTATTACAATGTGTGTCAATACAAAAAAATACTCCCATATAATGTGCACCAGTACAAAAAATACCCTCGTATAATGTGCACCAGTACAAAAAATACCCCCTTATAATGTGCGCCAATGCAAGAAATTACCTTTCAGATCAGACACCCATATCAGACTTCAAATAAGAACCCCATCACACCTCACAGACCCCACATCAGACCTCAAATCAGACCCCCATGTAAGACCTCAAATCATATCCCTATATCAGACCTCAAATAAACCCCCCATATCAAACCTCAGATGAGACCTACATCCATCAGATTTCCAAATTAGACCCCACATATCAGACCTCAGATCAGAACCCCTTTAGGCCTCCATGTCAGACCCCAATATTCGATCTTAGATCAGATCCCTTTTAGACCTCCATGTTAGACCCCCCATATCAGACTTCAGATCAGACTCTCTTTAGACCTCCATGTCAGACCCCATATCAGAACTCAGAAGAGACCCCCTTTAGACTTCCATGTCAGACCCGCATTTCAGACCTCCATGGCAGAGCTCCTTCAAAGCTTCATGCTAGACCTCCATATCAGACCTCAGGTCAGAGCTAGTGGTGGACCAAATGTTCACGAACCGCGTGTTTGCAGCGGGCCCCATTCATTTTAATGGCAGGCAAACTTGAAAAACCGTCAGGTCATATTTGCAGCCACCAAATACTTACTAAAAGAGCACAAATAGTCCCACAACATGGACAGTGACATACCAGAGGGGGATAAATGGCAAAAATTCCCACAGAAAATTTATATTTTAATCAGGGGCCATTTTTATGGGAAACTCTCAAAAATGTGCCCTGCTGGAGCCTAGAACATTTTTATTTTAGGCCACGGGAGTACAGGCCCCAAAAATTAGGTATTCACCTGACAGAAAAGAACAAGTGATTATGTGGCTGGAGGTACATTTGGCGGTCAGTGGATAACAATTTTACTGTAGGCCAGTGCAGGCCCCAAAAATTAGGCATTCACCTGACAGAAAACAACAAGTGATTATGTGGCTGGAGGTATATTAGACGGTCAGTGGATAACAATTTTACTGTAAGCCAGTGCAGGCCCCAAAAATTAGGCATTCACCTGACAGAAAACAACAAGTGATTTTGTGGCTGGAGGTACATTAGGTGGTCACTGAGTAACAATTTTACTGTAGGCCAGTACAGGCCCAAAAAATTAGATTTGTGGTGTTGCTCTGGTCTTGTGGGGGTCCATTCCTGGGAACACATTCCTGCTGCGAAGAACCTGCTGCTGTCTGTCCTGATCATGCAGAGTTTTGTGTAGGCCTTATGCTACATCATTACCTTTACCTGCTGCTGTCTGTCCAGATCCTGCTGAGTTATATGTATGCCTTATACTCCACTGTTACCATGTACCTGCTGCTGCTGTCTGTCCTGACCCTGCTGAGTTATGTGTAGGTCTTATACTCTACCGTTACCATTACCCGCTGCTGCTGTTGTCTCTCCTGATCCTGGTGAGTTTGCCATGGACTAAAGGGGCCTTTCTGCAACCTTATTGTTTAAAATTACATGAAAACATAACAGTATTAAAAAAGTACACACACGTTTTTACTGCAAAAACTATTTATTCAAAAGTTGGAGCCAAACATAGCTCTACGGCAATTTTTAAGTAGCTTGTGCAGGTCACACAACTCTTGCACCTTCAGTGCAAGCTTCCGCTGCTGCTCATGGATCTCCTTCACCTTCTTTGCCAGCTGCCGCTGCTGCTCCTCAATCTCCTGCATGTTTTTTTTTTCTTCTCCTGCTGTATCTTGTTCAGGAGTGTTTTAAATTAACGGAGTACTGTTTTGTTAGGAAAAAAATATGAAAATGACTTGCAATTCAGATTAAGAGGCAATTAGTGCATTGTGTGTAGTATTTGCACTGCCGATTTACATCTCAATTCATTAGTTACTGATATGTATGCTAATTATATAGTTGGTTAGTTAGTGATCGTTAAGTAGAGTATAATGTTATTTATTTGCTTAGTTAATGATTTTTATGTAGATTACAGAGTTAGTGTCCAGTGTTGTTGTTTGCTATCACTGTAATTTGTGTTGTCCCCTCATTCTTGGCAGTTTTAACTCCTTCCCGACCAGCGCCGTAATAGTACAGAACAGCAGGATGTGACTTTCCGCCAAGCGCCTTACTATTACGGTGCAACAAACACCCTGCCACCAGGTATAATCATTCGGGAACCGTGCAAAGGCTGCTCTGCCGAGCAGGCAGCCATGTTTACTAAGGGCTGTGGGAGGTTTTTCCGACCCCTTGAAGCTGTGATCGCTGCTATTGGACGGATTCCTTACACATGCGCATCACAGCTCCAGAGCTGCAGGGGGTGGGGTGTGGTGGGTGTCATGTGGCGGTGACAGATGATGAAAAAGTCATCACCTGTCTACTCCGAGATTAGACAGGGGACATCAGTGCTTTGGGTCGCATGCCAGCACTGCTATTGGCTGGAACAATGCTCCAGCCAATGGCAGGGCTGTAGCTGTACAGAAAGAGACAGAACTTCCCTGCATGCAGCCATTCTAGCTGGTGACTGCATGCAGAGAGGTTATGTACCTTTCTGTGTTGCTTGTGGCTTGCTTGGACTTGTGGTGCACACCACTGCGATTAAACCCCCTTAATGCTAAAAAGAAGAAAGAAGAAGAACATCCGGAATTGCTGCACAGATTTATTTTATTTTTTTCATTTGCAGCTGTTCCAGATCATTTCCAGCTGAAGTCCCCCAGACAGCAAGAAAGGGAAGGACCCAAACAAGATGCAGAGTGTGTTCAAAAAGGTGTAATAGGAATGGCACTATTTATCACTGCAAAACCTGCCATAAAAAAACCTGGCCTATGCATTAAGTCACTTATCCATGGTGAATAAATTTAGTTTCATCCTTTATGCTCCCTGTAATATTTCCACTTTATATCTCTGATTTAGTCCACCTTGCTTGCATATCCACTTTCCAACAACCAATACATCATTTTTCATGTGAGACAACTGTTAGGTCAAAAATGCCCTTTCCACCCCTTAAAATGTTCGAACGGGGGGTGCTCTTTCTGAAATGGGGTCACTTGTTGGGATTTTTCATTTCTGGGACCTCAGGAATTAATTTAATGCGACATGGCATCTCAAATACATTTCTGCCAATTCAGGCCTGTCATCAAAATTCATATTTGGCAGTATTACTGTAGAGCCCTGCCATGCGCCGATATATAATTTTATGAGTACATATGGGGTGTTGGCGTATTCGGGGGAAAATGGGGAACTAAATGTGGGCTGCATTTTGTCTGTTAACCCTTTGTGAAAATGAAAAATGTGGGTGTAAAGCAACTTTTTTTGGAAAAAATTGTAGTTTTTATTTTTCACAGCCACGCCTTTCCTAAGGGCCACCATGTGCATACGCTGGGTCCATAATACACGGGCACCGGCCGTGTGCATCCCCCATCACGGATCGCGGACCCATTCACTTCAATGGGTCCGCAATTCGGGAGAGGCGGAATGGAGGCACGGAACGGAAGCCCACGGAAGCACTACGGAGTGCTTCCGTGGGTTTTCTGTCCGTGCCTCCACACCACTGCATTTACTACTTTTTTGCGATGAAGACAGATCACGGACCCATTCAAGTTGTGGTCCCCAATGCACAGAACTGCCAGCACACGGTCGTGTGCATGAGCCCTAATTCTGTGAAATGCCTGATGGGTCAAAGTGCTCAGTATATTTCTTGAGGGGTGTAGTTTCCGGAATGGAGTCACTTTTATGGGTTTGCCACTGTAGGGCCACCTCAGGGTGTCTTCACATACAACATAGCTCCCAATTACCATTCACGCTAAATCCTCTCTCCTAATGCCATATGGTGCTCCTTCCACTCTAAAGACTACCTCTTGAAGCTCATCAAGTGAATGCCAAGAGTGTGCAAAGCAGTAATCAAAGCAAAAGGTGGCTACTTTGAAGAACCTAGAATATGACATATTTTCAGTTGTTTCACACTTTTTTGTTATGTATATAATTCCACATGTGTTAATTCATAGTTTTGATGCCTTCAGTGTGAATCTACAATTTTCATAGTCATGAAAATAAAGAAAACTCTTTGAATGAGAAGGTGTGTCCAAACTTTTGGTCTGTACTGTGTATATATATATATATACACTCAAAGCGAGGTAGAGATGTATGATGTAAACGGCTGATTTTCTACGTGTCACACCAGGTACTAAGTTAGCATCTGTAAAGGTATGAAATACTTATTTGCATAACTGTATATATACATTACAGAGTTTAGGCGAGAGATACAAAAGTAATGTTAGCATTGTACCTAGGCCAATGTGCCTCCTCTTCAAATCTGACCAATGTTTCACAATGGTCATCGCACTATGCATTCCCTTATACTCTCTCCTAAGCTCCTTCCTTAGATCCCTCACGATCCGCAGTTTTTTATCTTGGACCCGGGTCCTGTCGTACGGGGGGTACGCTGCAGGATAAAGATGCAAGCATTTTATCCCAAATTTTTTAAATAAAAGTATTGAAAATAATGACATCAACAACACAGCCAAAACAATTTAGGTGTTTGAAGGGGAAATATTAGATTTAATGTTACCGTTATAAGATCGGATTGTATTGCAATTGTATGCGCGTGGGGTCTGAGCAATTGGATATTGGCCAGCTGAGCAGAGATCTACCTGTCTAGCAAAGTAACGGTATGGTATGGGGTGTACAGCTGTTTCGCCTCCCTGTGATGCACCCTGGGTAACGCTAAATGAACCATAAAATACTGGCGGTCAGACAAAGAAAGCTTCTCCTGACCAACAGGACACAAACTCTAATCTAAAGTCTGTGTGTGTCTGGTATATAGTGTGTGGTATATAGTGTGTGGCAGAAAAATGGATGTGCAATGTGAATTTGAGAGATATTTCTCTGCTGTTCATACATACATGCTACAGACATAGTGCTGTGGTGTCACAACAATACTTAGTGCACCAATCAGTAATATGTAGTCAGTCCTGATAAAATGTGAAGTTGTATGTATTGCAAATACAAATTCACATCAATAGCGCAGATTTTTCGCAATCACACATTTTTTGGAACACTCTATCTGCATATAAAGCCATTGTTCTGCATGCATGTGAAATGTAATCAAATACAGTGCTGTAACTTACAGTGATCAGGAGATCTTCCTCACCGTCGCTAAAATTGCTGCTCACCATCTTTTCCATTCTCTGCAAGCTTTCTGCAGTTTGAAAAAGGTGGCAAAACTAGCAGACCACACATCATCGGCACTATAATAGAAAATACCCAATCTTGTCCGCAATTGCGGGCAAGAATAGGACATGTTCTATTTTTTTGCGGAAACGGAAGCAAGGATGCGGAAGTGTGGATCCGCAAATGTGGATGTGAACAGCACATTCTGGCCCATTGAAAATGAATGGGTCTGCACCCGTTCCACAAAATTGCGGAACGGATGCGGACCCATTTTGCCGATGTGTGAATGGACCCTAAGGGGTTTGATATACCTGTTTCCGCCAAATATTGAGTGAAAAAAGTTGATGATGCCGGATAACCCTCTTGCCCAACGTCTGACCGATGGCTTGTCGGAACTGATAGCCCGCCAACTACTGCCATATAAATTGGTGGACTCGTAGGCCTTTAGAAAATGTGTGGCCATTGGCAGACTGCAATGGAAGGTACCCGGAAGGAAATATTTCTCCCAGAAGGGAATCTCGGAGATATATATGGTCACGTTCAGCAGCAAGTGAATGTATCTCTGGCACAAAGTGTCGGTGCCAAGATACATCTGACCACAGACACGTGGTCTAGCAAACACGGGCAGAGAAGGTACATAACGTTTACTGCCCACTGGGTGAACCTTCTGACGGCCGTCAAGCATGTAAACCGTGGCTCCTGTGTGGATTTGGTGTTACCGCCACGGATTGCATGCAGGCCTGCCTATTCTTCTCCTCCTCCTCCTCCTTCATCCTCCATCTCCTCCTTGGCTGACTCCTTCTTTTCCACTGCTACCGCCTCTTCTGTTGCACCCCCCAAGCTCCCCAGAACCTATTTGATGTCCCAGTTGAGACATTGCCCTGCTGTGCTGCGGCTGTTGTACCTGGAAGCCAAGAGCCACACCAGTCCTGCACTGCTTTCAGCTCTGCGGTCACAGGCCGATCAGTGGCTAACCCTGCTTAATTTGACACTTGGTAAAGTGGTGTGCTACAACGGTGCCAATCTGGTGAACGCACTGAAACAGGGCAAAATGACACATGCGTGCCGTGCATGGCACACGTCCTGAACTTAGTCGTGTAGCGATTCGCTGCCAAATACCCCAGAATCCAGAGTCCAGGACGTCTTGCGGCAGGCTTAGGTCATTTTAGAAGATCTTACATGGCCATGGCTCGCCTTGCTGATGTTCAGCGGTGACATCACCTGCCCATCAGACGTATGATTTGTGACTGCCCGACGTTATGGAACTCCACCTTGTATATGCTTGATAGGCTGCTTTGGCAGGAACGTGCAGTTAACGACTACCTGTTCGAACTCTGCGGCAGGACAGGTTCTGGGGAGCTTGTTTTTATTTCAATGCGCTAGTGGCTAGAGTTGAGCGAACACCTGGATGTTCGGGTTCGAGAAGTTCGGCCGAACTTCCCTGAAATGTTCGGGTTCGGGATCCGAACCCGACCCGAACTTCGTCCCGAACCCGAACCCCATTGAAGTCAATGGGGACCCGAACTTTTTGGCACTAAAAAGGCTGTAAAACAGCCCAGGAAAGAGCTAGAGGGCTGCAAAAGGCAGCAACATGTAGGTAAATCCACTGCAAACAAATGTGGATAGGGAAATGAATAAAAATAAAAATAAAATAAATAAAAATTAACCAATATCAATTGGAGAGAGGTCCCATAGCAGAGAATCTGGCTTCACGTCACCCACCACTGTAACAGTCCATTGTCAGATATTTATTCCCAGGCACCCAGGCAGAGGAGAGAGGTCCCGTAACAGAGAATCCGTCTTCATGTCAGCAGAGAATCAGTCTGCATGTCATAGCAGAGAATCTGGCTTCACGTCACCCAACATTGGAACACTCCATTGGCATATATTTAGGCCCAGGCACCCAGGCAGAGGAGAGAGGTCCCGTAACAGAGAATCTGTCTTCATCTCAGCAGAGAATCAGTCTGCATGTTATAGCAGAGAATCAGGCTTCACGTCAGCCAAGACTGCAACAGTCCATTGTCATATATTTAGGCCCAGCACCCAGGCAGAGGAGAGAGGTCCCGTAACAGAGGATCTGGCTTCATGTCAGCAGAGAATCAGTCTGCATGTCATAGCAGAGAATCAGGCTTCACATCAGCCACCACTGCAACAGTCCATTGTCATATATTTAGGCCCAGCACCCAGGCAGAGGAGAGAGGTCCCGTAACAGAGAATCTGGCTTCATGTCAGCAGAGAATCAGTCTGCATGTCATAGCAGAGAATCAGGCTTCACGTCAGCCACCACTGCAACAGTCCATTGTCATATATTTAGGCCCAGCACACAGGCAGAGGAGAGAGGTCCCGTAACAGAGAATCTGTCTTCATGTCAGCAGAGAATCAGTCTGCTAGTCATAGCAGAGAATAAGGCTTCACGTCAGCCACCAGTGCAACAGTCCATTGTCATATATTTAGGCCCAGCACCCAGGCAGAGGAGAGAGGTCCCGTAACAGAGAATCTGGCTTCATGTCAGCAGAGAATCAGTCTGCATGTCATAGCAGAGAATTAGGCTTCACGTCACCCAACATTGGAACAGTCCATTGGCATATATTTAGGCCCCGGCACCCAGACAGAGGAGAGGTTCATTCAACTTTGGGTAGCCTCGCAATATAATGGTAAAATGAAAATAAAAATAGAATTGAATGAGGAAGTGCCCTGGAGTACAATAATATATGTTTAAGGGGAGGTAGTTAATGTCTAATCTGCACAAGGGATGGACAGGTCCTATGGGATCCATGCCTGGTTCATTTTTATGAACGTCAGCTTGTCCACATTGGCTGTAGACAGGCGGCTGCGTTTGTCTGTAATGACGCCCCCTGCCGTGCTGAATACACGTTCAGACAAAACGCTGGCCGCCGGGCAGGCCAGCACCTCCAAGGCATAAAAGGCTAGCTCTGGCCACGTGGACAATTTAGAGACCCAGAAGTTTAATGGGGCCGAACCATCAGTCAGTACGTGGAGGGGTGTGCACACGTACTGTTCCACCATGTTATTGAAATGTTACCTCCTGCTAACACGTTGGGTATCAGGTGCTGGTGCAGTTAGCTGTGGCGTGTTGACAAAACATTTCCACATCTCTGCCATGCTAACCCTGCCCTCAGAGGAGCTGGCCGTGACACAGCTGCCTTGGCGACCTCTTGCTCCTCCTCTGCCTTGGCCTTGGGCTTCCACTTGTTCCCCTGTGACATTTGGGAATGCTCTCAGTAGCGCGTCTACCAACGTGCGCTTGTACTCGCGCATTTTCCTATCACGCTCCAGTGCAGGAAGTAAGGTGGGCACATTGTCTTTGTACCGTGGATCCAGCAGGGTGGCAACCCAGTAGTCCGCACACATTAAAATGTGGGCAACTCTGCTGTCGTTGCGCAGGCACTGCAGCATGTAGTCGCTCATGTGTGCCAGGCTGCCCAGGGGTAAGGACAAGCTGTCCTCTGTGGGATGCGTATCGTCATCGTCCTGCGTTTCCCCCCAGCCAAGCACCAGTGATGGGCCCGAGCTGCGTTGGGTGCCACCCCGCTGTGACCATGCTTCATCCTCATCCTCCTCCACCTCCTCCTCATCCTCGTCCTCCAGTAGTGGGCCCTGGCTGGCCACATTTGTACCTGGCCTCTGCTGTTGCAAAAAACCTCCCTCTGAGTCTCTTCGAAGAGACTGGCCTGAAAGTGCTAAAAATGACCCCTCTTCCTCCTCCTCCTCCTCCTCCTGGGCCACCTCCTCTTCCATCATCGCCCTAAGTGTTTTCTCAAGGAGACATAGAAGTGGTATTGTAACGCTGATAACGGCGTCATCGCCACTGGCCATGTTGGTGGAGTACTCGAAACAGCGCAACAGGGCACACAGGTCTCGCATGGAGGCCCAGTCATTGGTGGTAAAGTGGTGCTGTTCCGTAGTGCGACTGACCCGTGCGTGCTGCAGCTGAAACTCCACTATGGCCTGCTGCTGCTCGCACAGTCTGTCCAGCATGTGCAAGGTGGTGTTCCACCTGGTGGGCACGTCGCACATGAGGCGGTGAGCGGGAAGGCCGAAGTTACGCTGTAGCGCAGACAGGCGAGCAGCGGCAGGATGTGAACGCCGGAAGTGTGAACAGACGGCCCACACTTTATGCAGCAGCTCTGACATGTCGGGGTAGTTGTGAATGAACTTCTACACCACCAAATTCAGCACATGCGCCAAGCAAGGGATGTGCGTCAAACCGGCTAGTCCCAGAGCTGCAACGAGATTTCGCCCATTATCGCACACCACCAGGCCGGGCTTGAGGCTCACCGGCAGCAACCACTCGTCGGTCTGTTGTTTTATACCCCGCCACAACTCCTGTGCGGTGTGGGGCCTGTCCCCCAAACATATGAGTTTCAGAATGGCCTGCTGACGTTTACCCCGGCTGAAGGTGTATGGCTGACTGGATGAGCAGGTGGAAGAAGAGGAGGAGGAAGCTGAGTAGGAGGAGGTGGCAACAGGAGGCAAAGAATGTTGCCCTGCGATCCTTGGCGGCGGAAAGATGTGCGCCAAACAGCTCTCTGCCTGGGGCCCAGCTGCCACTACATTTACCCAGTGTGCAGTTAGGGAAATATAGCGTCCCTGGCCGTGCTTACTGGTCCACGTATCTGTGGTTAGGTGGACCTTGCCACAGATGGCGTTGCGCAGTGCACACTTGATTTTATCGGATACTTGGTTGTGCAGGGAAGGCACTGCTGAGGTGGTATTCCCATGTCCTCATCATCAGGAAACATAAGTGGTTGTGCGTCAGTGCATTCTATGTCTTCCACCGCTGGGGAAGGGCTAGGTGGATGCCCTTGGGAAACCCTGCCAGCGGAGTCTTCAAACACCATAAGAGACTGCTGCATAACTTGAGGCTCAGACAGTTTCCCTGGTATGCATGGGGGTGATGTGACAGACTGATGGGCTTGGTTTTCAGGCGCCATCTGTGCGCTTTCTGCAGAAGACTGGGTGGGAGATAATGTGAATGTGCTGAATCCACTGTCGGCCACCCAATTGACTAATGCCTGTACCTGCTCAGGCCTTACCATCCTTAGAACGGCATTGGGATCCACCAAATATCGCTGTAAATTATGGCGGCTACTGGGACCTGAGGTAGTTGGTACACTAGGACGTGTGGCTGTGGCAGAACGGCCACGTCCTCTCCCAGCACCAGAGAGTCCACTAATAGAGTTGAGCGAACACCTGGATGTTCGGGTTCGAGAAGTTCGGCCGAACATCCCGGAAATGTTCGGGTTCGGGATCCGAACCCGATCCGAACTTCGTCCCGAACCCGAACCCCATTGAAGTCAATGGGGACCCGAACTTTTCGGCACTAAAAAGGCTGTAAAACAGCCCAGGAAAGAGCTAGAGGGCTGCAAAAGGCAGCAACATGTAGGTAAATCCCCTGCAAACAAATGTGGATAGGGAAATGAATTAAATTAAAAATTAAATAAATAAAAATTAACCAAAATCAATTGGAGAGAGGTTCCATAGCAGAGAATCTGGCTTCCCGTCACCCACCACTGGAACAGTCCATTCTCAGATATTTAGGCCCCGGCACCCAGGCAGAGGAGAGAGGTCCCGTAACAGAGAATCTGTCTTCATGTCAGCAGAGAATTAGTCTGCATGTCATAGCAGAGAATGAGGCTTCACGTCAGCCACCACTGCAACAGTCCATTGGCATATATTTAGGCCCAGCACACACACAGGCAGAGGAGAGAGGTCCCGTAACAGAGAATCTGTCTTCATGTCAGCAGAGAATTAGTCTGCATGTCATAGCAGAGAATGAGGCTTCACGTCAGCCACCACTGCAACAGTCCATTGGCATATATTTAGGCCCAGCACACACACAGGCAGAGGAGAGAGGTCCCGTAACAGACAATCTGGCTTCATGTCAGCAGAGAATTAGTCTGCATGTCATAGCAGAGAATGAGGCTTCACGTCACCCACCACTGCAACAGTCCATTGGCATATATTTAGGCCCAGCACCCAGGCAGAGGAGGGAGGTCCCGTAACAGAGAATCTGTCTTCATGTCAGCAGAGAATTAGTCTGCATGTCATAGCAGAGAATGAGGCTTCACGTCAGCCACCACTGCAACAGTCCATTGGCATATATTTAGGCCCAGCACACACACAGGCAGAGGAGAGAGGTCCCGTAACAGAGGATCTGGCTTCATGTCAGCAGAGAATCAGTCTGCATGTCATAGCAGAGAATCAGGCTTCACGTCAGCCACCACTGCAACAGTCCATTGGCATATATTTAGGCCTAGCACACAGGCAGAGGAGAGAGGTCCCGTAACAGACAATCTGGCTTCATGTCAGCAGAGAATCAGTCTGCATGTCATAGCAGAGAATGAGGCTTCACGTCAGCCACCACTGCAACAGTCCATTGTCATAAATTTAGGCCCAGCACCCAGGCAGAGGAGAGAGGTCCCGTAACAGACAATCTGGCTTCATGTCAGCAGAGAATTAGTCTGCATGTCATAGCAGAGAATCAGGCTTCATGTCAGCCACCACTGCAACAGTCCATTGGCATATATTTAGGCCTAGCACACAGGCAGAGGAGAGGTTCATTCAACTTTGGGTAGCATCGCAATATAATGGTAAAATGAAAATAAAAATAGGATTGAATGAGGAAGTGCCCTGGAGTCCAATAATATATGGTTATGGGGAGGTAGTTAATGTCTAATCTGGACAAGGGACGGACAGGTCCTGTGGGATCCATGCCTGGTTCATTTTTATGAACGTCAGCTTGTCCACATTGGCTGTAGACAGGCGGCTGCGTTTGTCTGTAATGACGCCCCCTGCCGTGCTGAATACACGTTCAGACAAAACGCTGGCTGCCGGGCAGGCCAGCACCTCCAAGGCATAAAAGGCTAGCTCTGGCCACGTGGACAATTTAGAGACCCAGAAGTTGAATGGGGCCGAACCATCAGTCAGTACGTGGAGGGGTGTGCACACGTACTGTTCCACCATGTTAGTGAAATGTTGCCTCCTGCTAACACGTTGCGTATCAGGTGGTGGTGCAGTTAGCTGTGGCGTGTTGACAAAAGTTTTCCACATCTCTGCCATGCTAACCCTGCCCTCAGAGGAGCTGGCCGTGACACAGCTGCCTTGGCGACCTCTTGCTCCTCCTCTGCCTTGGCCTTGGGCTTCCACTTGTTCCCCTGTGACATTTGGGAATGCTCTCAGTAGCGCGTCTACCAACGTGCGCTTGTACTCGCGCATCTTCCTATCACGCTCCAGTGCAGGAAGTAAGGTGGGCACATTGTCTTTGTAGCGTGGATCCAGCAGGGTGGCAACCCAGTAGTCCGCACAGGTTAAAATGTGGGCAACTCTGCTGTCGTTGCGCAGGCACTGCAGCATGTAGTCGCTCATGTGTGCCAGGCTGCCCAGGGATAAGGACAAGCTGTCCTCTGTGGGAGGCGTATCGTCATCGTCCTGCCTTTCCCCCCAGCCACGCACCAGTGATGGACCCGAGCTGCGTTGGGTGCCACCCCGCTGTGACCATGCTTCATCCTCATCCTCCTCCACCTCCTCCTCATCCTCGTCCTCCTCGTCCTCCAGTAGTGGGCCCTGGCTGGCCACATTTGTACCTGGCCTCTGCTGTTGCCAAAAACCTCCCTCTGAGTCACTTCGAAGAGACTGGCCTGAAAGTGCTAAAAATGACCCCTCTTCCTCCTCCTCCTCCTCCTCCTGGGCCACCTCCTCTTCCATCATCGCCCTAAGTGTTTTCTCAAGGAGACATAGAAGTGGTATTGTAACGCTGATAACGGTGTCATCGCCACTGGCCATGTTGGTGGAGTACTCGAAACAGCGCAACAGGGCACACAGGTCTCGCATGGAGGCCCAGTCATTGGTGGTGAAGTGGTGCTGTTCTGTAGTGCGACTGACCCGTGCGTGCTGCAGCTGAAACTCCACTATGGCCTGCTGCTGCTCGCACAGTCTGTCCAGCATGTGCAAGGTGGAGTTCCACCTGGTGGGCACGTCGCATATGAGGCGGTGAGCGGGAAGGCCGAAGTTACGCTGTAGCGCAGACAGGCGAGCAGCAGCAGGATGTGAACGCCGGAAGCGCGAACAGACGGCCCGCACTTTATGCAGCAGCTCTGACATGTCGGGGTAGTTGTGAATGAACTTCTGCACCACCAAATTCAGCACATGCGCCAAGCAAGGGATGTGCGTCAAATTGGCTAGTCCCAGAGCTGCAACGAGATTTCGCCCATTATCACACACCACCAGGCCGGGCTTGAGGCTCACCGGCAGCAACCACTCGTCGGTCTGTTGTTCTATACCCCGCCACAACTCCTGTGCGGTGTGGGGCCTGTCCCCCAAACATATGAGTTTCAGAATGGCCTGCTGACGTTTACCCCGGGCTGTGCTGAAGTTGGTGGTGAAGGTGTGTGGCTGACTGGATGAGCAGGTGGAAGAAGAGGAGGAGGAAGCCGAGAAGGAGGAGGTGGCAACAGGAGGCAAAGAATGTTGCCCTGCGATCCTTGGCGGCGGAAGGACGTGCGCCAAACAGCTCTCCGCCTGGGGCCCAGCTGCCACTACATTTACCCAGTGTGCAGTTAGGGAGATATAGCGTCCCTGGCCGTGCTTACTGGTCCACGTATCTGTGGTTAGGTGGACCTTGCCACAGATGGCGTTGCGCAGTGCACACTTGATTTTATCGGATACTTGGTTGTGCAGGGAAGGCACGGCTCTCTTGGAGAAGTAGTGCCGGCTGGGAACAACATACTGTGGGACAGCAAGCGACATGAGCTGTTTGAAGCTGTCTGTGTCCACCAGCCTAAATGACAGCATTTCATAGGCCAGTAGTTTAGAAATGCTGGCATTCAGGGCCAGGGATCGAGGGTGGCTAGGTGGGAATTTACGCTTTCTATCAAATGTTTGTGAGATGGAGAGCTGAACGCTGGCGTGTGACATGGTTGAGACGCTTGGTGACGGAGGTGGTGGTGGTGGTGTTGGTGGTACATCCCCTGTTTGCTGGGCGGCAGGTGCCAACGTTCCTCCAGAGGCGGAGGAAGAGGCCGAGGCGGCAGCAGCAGAATAGGCCGAGGCGGCAGCAGCAGAAGAGGTAGCAGGGGGAGCCTGAGTGACTTCCTTGGTTTTAAGGTGTTTACTCCACTGCAGTTCATGCTTTGCATGCAGGTGCCTGGTCATGCAGGTTGTGCTCAGGTTCAGAACGTTAATGCCTCGCTTCAGGCTCTGATGGCACAGCGTGCAAACCACTCGGGTCTTGTCGTCAGCACATTGTTTGAAGAAGTGCCATGCCAGGGAACTCCTTGAAGCTGCCTTTGGGGTGCTCGGTCCCAGATGGCGGCGGTCAGTAGCAGGCGGAGTCTCTTGGCGGCGGGTGTTCTGCTTTTGCCCACTGCTCCCTCTTTTGCTACGCTGTTGGCTCGGTCTCACCACTGCCTCTTCCTCCGAACTGTGAAAGTCAGTGGCACGACCTTCATTCCATGTGGGGTCTAGGACCTCATCGTCCCCTGCATCGTCTTCCACCCAGTCTTGATCCCTGACCTCCTGTTCAGTCTGCACACTGCAGAAAGACGCAGCAGTTGGCACCTGTGTTTCGTCATCATCAGAGACATGCTGAGGTGGTATTCCCATGTCCTCATCATCAGGAAACATAAGTGGTTGTGCGTCAGTGCATTCTATGTCTTTCACCGCTGGGGAAGGGCTAGGTGGATGCCCTTGGGAAACCCTGCCAGCGGAGTCTTCAAACAGCATAAGAGACTGCTGCATAACTTGAGGCTGAGACAGTTTCCCTGGTATGCATGGGGGTGATGTGACAGACTGATGGGGTTGGTTTTCAGGCGCCATCTGTGCGCTTTCTGCAGAAGACTGGGTGGGAGATAATGTGAACGTGCTGGATCCACTGTCGGCCACCCAATTGACTAATGCCTGTACCTGCTCAGGCCTTACCATCCTTAGAACGGCATTGGGCCCCACCATATATCGCTGTAAATTCTGGCGGCTACTGGGACCTGAGGTAGTTGGTACACTAGGACGTGTGGATGTGGCAGAACGGCCACGTCCTCTCCCAGCACCAGAGGGTCCACTAACACCACCACGACCATGTCCACGTCCGCGTCCCTTACTAGATGTTTTTCTCATTGTTATGGTTCACCACAACAACAAATATATTATTTGGCCCAATGTATTGTATTCAAATTCAGCGGGATATAAATTTGAGGCCTAGTATTTAGGCGCTGGGTGACCGGTATGGATTTAGTGACAGAATTAGACTTGGAAATGCACAGAAGCGTGTGTGTGAAGTTATTCTGAATGACCCTATGTGCACCTTCAATATGATCTACCCTTTTAGGGATAGATTTCAAATAGCTCTGATATAGCAGAAACGACTAAATTATGAAATTGCTAAATTGGGAATTGTATTTCAACCCAGAACAAAAAATGTGCTTTGACGGACACTAAATAACTTTCCCAGCCACAACAGGACAGCGGTAACGAGAGATTTAGCGGGATATAAATTTGAGGCCTAGTATTTAGGCGCTGGGTGACAGGTATGGGTTTAGTGACAGAATTAGATTTGGAAATGCACAGTAGCGGGTGTGTGAAGTTATTCTGAATGACCCTATGTGCACCTTGAATATTATATACCCTTTTAGGGATAGATTTCAAATAGCTCTGATATAGCAGAAACCACTAAATTATGAAATTGCTAAATTGGGAATTGTATTTCAACCCAGAACAAGAAATGTGCTTGAACGGACACTAAATAACTCGCCCAGCTACAGCACTAGGGACAGATTTAGCTGGATATAAATTTGAGGCCTAGTATTTAGGCGCTGGGTGACCGGTATGGATTTAGTGACAGAATTAGACTTGGAAATGCACAGAAGCGTGTGTGTGAAGTTATTCTGAATGACCCTATGTGCACCTTGAATATTATATACCCTTTTAGGGATAGATTTCAAATAGCTCTGATATAGCAGAAACCACTAAATTATGAAATTGCTAAATTGGGAATTGTATTTCAACCCAGAACAAGAAATGTGCTTGAACGGACACTAAATAACTCGCCCAGCTACAGCACTAAGGACAGATTTAGCGGGATATAAATTTGAGGCCTAGTATTTAGGCGCTGGGTGACAGGTATGGGTTTAGTGCCAGAATTAGACTTGGAAATACACAGTAGCGGGTGTGTGTGAAGTTATTCTGAATGACCCAATGTGCACCTTGAATATTATATACCCTTTTAGGGATAGATTTCAAATAGCTCTGATATAGCAGAAACCACTAAATTATGAAATTGCTAAATTGGGAATTGTATTTCAACCCAGAACAAGAAATGTGCTTGAACGGACACTAAATAACTCGCCCAGCTACAGCACTAAGGACAGATTTAGCGGGATATAAATTTGAGGCCTAGTATTTAGGCGCTGGGTGACAGGTATGGGTTTAGTGCCAGAATTAGACTTGGAAATACACAGTAGCGGGTGTGTGTGAAGTTATTCTGAATGACCCAATGTGCACCTTGAATATTATATACCCTTTTAGGGATAGATTTCAAATAGCTCTGATATAGCAGAAACCACTAAATTATGAAATTGCTAAATTGGGAATTGTATTTCAACCCAGAACAAGAAATGTGCTTGAACGGACACTAAATAACTCGCCCAGCTACAGCACTAAGGACAGATTTAGCGGGATATAAATTTGAGGCCTAGTATTTAGGCGCTGGGTGACAGGTATGGGTTTAGTGCCAGAATTAGACTTGGAAATACACAGTAGCGGGTGTGTGTGAAGTTATTCTGAATGACCCAATGTGCACCTTGAATATTATATACCCTTTTAGGGATAGATTTCAAATAGCTCTGATATAGCAGAAACCACTAAATTATGAAATTGCTAAATTGGGAATTGTATTTCAACCCAGAACAAGAAATGTGCTTGAACGGACACTAAATAACTCGCCCAGCTACAGCACTAAGGACAGATTTAGCGGGATATAAATTTGAGGCCTAGTATTTAGGCGCTGGGTGACAGGTATGGGTTTAGTGCCAGAATTAGACTTGGAAATACACAGTAGCGGGTGTGTGTGAAGTTATTCTGAATGACCCAATGTGCACCTTGAATATTATATACCCTTTTAGGGATAGATTTCAAATAGCTCTGATATAGCAGAAACCACTAAATTATGAAATTGCTAAATTGGGAATTGTATTTCAACCCAGAACAAGAAATGTGCTTGAACGGACACTAAATAACTCGCCCAGCTACAGCACTAAGGACAGATTTAGCGGGATATAAATTTGAGGCCTAGTATTTAGGCGCTGGGTGACAGGTATGGGTTTAGTGCCAGAATTAGACTTGGAAATACACAGTAGCGGGTGTGTGTGAAGTTATTCTGAATGACCCAATGTGCACCTTGAATATTATATACCCTTTTAGGGATAGATTTCAAATAGCTCTGATATAGCAGAAACCACTAAATTATGAAATTGCTAAATTGGGAATTGTATTTCAACCCAGAACAAGAAATGTGCTTGAACGGACACTAAATAACTCGCCCAGCTACAGCACTAAGGACAGATTTAGCGGGATATAAATTTGAGGCCTAGTATTTAGGCGCTGGGTGACAGGTATGGGTTTAGTGCCAGAATTAGACTTGGAAATACACAGTAGCGGGTGTGTGTGAAGTTATTCTGAATGACCCAATGTGCACCTTGAATATTATATACCCTTTTAGGGATAGATTTCAAATAGCTCTGATATAGCAGAAACCACTAAATTATGAAATTGCTAAATTGGGAATTGTATTTCAACCCAGAACAAGAAATGTGCTTGAACGGACACTAAATAACTCGCCCAGCTACAGCACTAAGGACAGATTTAGCGGGATATAAATTTGAGGCCTAGTATTTAGGCGCTGGGTGACAGGTATGGGTTTAGTGCCAGAATTAGACTTGGAAATACACAGTAGCGGGTGTGTGTGAAGTTATTCTGAATGACCCAATGTGCACCTTGAATATTATATACCCTTTTAGGGATAGATTTCAAATAGCTCTGATATAGCAGAAACCACTAAATTATGAAATTGCTAAATTGGGAATTGTATTTCAACCCAGAACAAGAAATGTGCTTGAACGGACACTAAATAACTCGCCCAGCTACAGCACTAAGGACAGATTTAGCGGGATATAAATTTGAGGCCTAGTATTTAGGCGCTGGGTGACAGGTATGGGTTTAGTGCCAGAATTAGACTTGGAAATACACAGTAGCGGGTGTGTGTGAAGTTATTCTGAATGACCCAATGTGCACCTTGAATATTATATACCCTTTTAGGGATAGATTTCAAATAGCTCTGATATAGCAGAAACCACTAAATTATGAAATTGCTAAATTGGGAATTGTATTTCAACCCAGAACAAGAAATGTGCTTGAACGGACACTAAATAACTCGCCCAGCTACAGCACTAAGGACAGATTTAGCGGGATATAAATTTGAGGCCTAGTATTTAGGCGCTGGGTGACAGGTATGGGTTTAGTGCCAGAATTAGACTTGGAAATACACAGTAGCGGGTGTGTGTGAAGTTATTCTGAATGACCCAATGTGCACCTTGAATATTATATACCCTTTTAGGGATAGATTTCAAATAGCTCTGATATAGCAGAAACCACTAAATTATGAAATTGCTAAATTGGGAATTGTATTTCAACCCAGAACAAGAAATGTGCTTGAACGGACACTAAATAACTCGCCCAGCTACAGCACTAAGGACAGATTTAGCGGGATATAAATTTGAGGCCTAGTATTTAGGCGCTGGGTGACAGGTATGGGTTTAGTGCCAGAATTAGACTTGGAAATACACAGTAGCGGGTGTGTGTGAAGTTATTCTGAATGACCCAATGTGCACCTTGAATATTATATACCCTTTTAGGGATAGATTTCAAATAGCTCTGATATAGCAGAAACCACTAAATTATGAAATTGCTAAATTGGGAATTGTATTTCAACCCAGAACAAGAAATGTGCTTGAACGGACACTAAATAACTCGCCCAGCTACAGCACTAGGGACAGATTTAGCTGGATATAAATTTGAGGCCTAGTATTTAGGCGCTGGGTGACCGGTATGGATTTAGTGACAGAATTAGACTGGGATATGGCCAAAAAATAAACAGACTATTGCTGGTTAAATGCACTTGGTGTGACAGCTTCACCCTGATGTAGGCTTTAGCCAAAAAACAACCACACCATTGAGGGTTAAATGCACTTGGTGACAGGCGCAGCTTGCCCCTGATTTAGTATATGGCCAAAAAATGAACAGACTATTGCTGGTTAAATGCACTTGGTGTGACAGCTTCACCCTGATGTAGGCTTTAGCCAAAAAACAACCACACCATTGAGGGTTAAATGCACTTGGTGACAGGCGCAGCTTGCCCCTGATTTTGTATATGGCCAAAAAATGAACAGACTATTGCTGGTTAAATGCACTTGGTGTGACAGCTTCACCCTGATGTAGGCTTTAGCCAAAAAACAACCACACCATTGAGGGTTAAATGCACTTGGTCGCAGCTTGTGCTGGCGCACCACAAGACACAAAATGGCCGCCGATCACCCCAGAAAAATGTGACTGACAAACGGTCTGTGCAGCCTAAAAACAGTGAGCAATTGAGGATCAGCAGCTCAATGATCCACAGCTGCAGATCGATCAGTTAATCAAGTCCTTTGGAGGAGTTAATCTGCCTAATCTCGCCCTACTGTCGCAGCCGCAACCTCTCCCTACGCTAATCAGAGCAGAGTGACGGGCGGCGCTATGTGACTCCAGCTTAAATAGAGGCTGGGTCACATGGTGCTCTGGCCAATCACAGCCATGCCAATAGTAGGCATGGCTGTGATGGCCTCTTGGGGCAAGTAGTATGACGCTTGTTGATTGGCTGCTTTGCAGCCTTTCAAAAAGCGCCAAGAAAGCGTCACAAAAGCGCGAAGAAAGCGACGAACACCGAACCCGAACCCGGACTTTTACGAAAATGTCCGGGTTCGGGTCCGTGTCACGGACACCCCAAAATTCGGTACGAACCCGAACTATACAGTTCGAGTTCGCTCATCCCTATCCACTAACACCACCACGACCATGTCCGCGTCCTTTACTAGATGTTCTCCTCATTGTTATCGTTCACCACAACAACAAAAATATTATTTGGCCCAATGTATTGAATTCAAATTCAGGCCTTTTTTTACAGACACCTAACACTATCTTGCTATCTATTTAGGTACCGTATTACACTAATACAGGCACAGCAGTAACCACAGATTTAGCTGACTATAAATTTGAGGCCTATTATTTAGGCGCTGGGTGACAGGTATACGTTTACAGACAGAATTAGACTGGGATATGCACAGTAGTGTGTGTGTGAAGTTATTGAGAATGACCCTATCTGCACCTCTAATCTTATATACCCTTTTAGGGATAAATTTAAAGTAGGCCTGATACAGCAGAAACCACTAATTTAGAGAATTGCTAAATTGGGAATTGTATTTCAACCCAGAACAAAAACTGTGCTTTGACAGACACTAAATAACTTGCCCAGCCATAGCAATAACCACAGATTTAGCTGACTATAAATTTGAGGCCTATTATTTAGGCGCTGGGTGACAGGTATATGTTTACAGACAGAATTAGACTGGGATATGCACAGTAGCATGTGTGTGAAGTTATTGAAAATGACCCTATGTGCACCTTGAATCTTATATACCCTTTTAGGGATAGATTTAAAGTAGGTCTGATACAGCAAAAAACACTAATTTAGAGAATTGCTTGTAACGGATCACCTAGCACCCCGACCGGGTACCTCAGTCGATAGATGCTCCTAGTGCTTTCCGAGGACTCCAAGCACTCCACTTGACACCGTACGCACTGCAGACCCCACGAACCGCCGTAGCTTGGTTGGGGTCTCACCGTCCTCCACCCACGCTGGACCTACGACAAGGCTCCAGGCTCCAGTGGGTGAACCTCTCCTACAGCCAGAGAGCAGGAACAGCTCTTACAAGAGCTAGTAGTTATGCCAGGGGAGTATAGCAAATCTTCAGCGTATAGAAATCCCCCAGTTTGATCAGTTATCAAAACACCAGTCTCAGCATGATGAAGGATAAAACAGGAACACTTTATTGAGGGCTACTCGCCCGTATTTATGCAGGTCCCCATCTGGTAGACACGCCCCCAGGGGACCAGAATGGAGACTGCGACACACCGAACAGATACAACACGTCCCCACAATGCATCATGGTTTCCTCCTCTCTGCCCCAGAGACAACCGAGGGATAATCCAATTATCTCTCAGGACAAAGGGGAGATCGCCAATACACATGTGGGGACAACAGGACAGAAATCACCATTTAAACACACAATGTCACACCCTCCCAGCAACCACAGACATTTAACATATCCCCAGATAGCTCAAGTCTGAGTGCATATCATTAGGCGAATGGCACTCAGACCACACGAATACAATTAAACTAGCCATCTGGGTGCTCTCACATAACAAAATACAATTCCAAAGACAGATTTAAGCTGTGCGGCCGGCCTGTGTTCTTTAAAGTTAGTATGGGCCATAATCCTGAGGCAGGAGGCTGGCAACCAGCCCCCTCCAAAACACAGTGGCGAGGTTGGTTTCGTCACACATCTCCCCCTTCCAGGGAAGACTAACCAGATACCTGACCTCACGGTCAGTACCTGAGTTAGTCTGGCAGTCCAACCACAACCCCATACTGGACCTGTTGAATTTTGGGGCCTGGCTTTGTTCTGTATGTCCCCAGCTGTTGAGGGGGCATCTGCGACTCCTTGCTGCCTTGTGGTTCTCCAGCTTGGAGCTGTAGGTACTTGGTGGGCAGAGGCCGACTGCGCTCTGCCCAGATGCCAGCTCTTCCGCGGGGGTAGCCTGTGGAAAGTCCGGCTCTGAAGAAGAGGGTAGGGGAGGGCAGAGGCCGACTGCGCTCTGCCCAGATGCCAGCTCTTCCGCTGGGGTAGCCGGTGGGGAGTCCGGCTCTGGAGAAGAGGATAGGGGAGGGCAGAGGCCGACTGCACTCTGCCCAGATGCCAGCACTTCCGCTGGGGTAGCCTGTGGGATGTCCTGCTCTGGAGAAGAAGATAGAGGAGGGCAGAGGCCGACTGCGCTCTGCCCAGATGCCAGCTCTTCCGCTGGGAAGAAATCAGTGGGTAGCGCAGGCTCATCCCCTGCCCCCAGAACTCTGTTGGGAAGTAGCTGGGAAGGGGAGGGCTCGCTTACCTCCTCCTCCTGGTATCCCTGCGGAGATGGATGGGGATCTGGACCGACTGTCCAGCATCCCTGTAGGACTGGCACCGAGCCCGCGGTCTCATCTGCGCCCATGCAGAGGGGCTTGTGTTCCCCTTTTCCCGGTATCTCCGGCTGCTGGTGGAAGGTGAGGCCGGTTGCCTCTCCTCCCCAGGACTCTGGTTGCTGTAAGGCAGAGGGACCCCGCATCTCCTCCCCCTGGAACTCAGGTTGCCGCTGGGGAGAGAGACCGGTTGTCTCCTCTCCCTGTGATATGCACTGCCGCTGGAGATCTGGGCAGGCGGCCCAGCATCCCTGTAGGGCCAGTAGAGAGACCTCGGTCCCATCTCCACCTGCCATCTGTGGGTCCTCCCAGGACCAGTCTGTGAGTTCCCTCAACATTTGCGAGTCAGGATCACCTGCGTCCACACCTGGCAACTCCGGCTGCTGCTGAGGGTTTGGGCCAGCATCCCAGCATCCCGGTGGAGAGCCCTCGGTCCCGTCTCCACCTGCCTGTTGTGGTTCCTCACAGGAAAAGTCTATGAGGACCACTACCTCTGTAGCTGGTACTGAAGCAGGGGATACTTCAGTCGGGTCTTCCCAGCTGTAGGGTTGTAGGTCTGGGACTGCCACCCAGTTCTCTGGCAGTGTATATTGGGACCGAATTGAGCTGAAGAAGTATTGGTAGTCCTGCTCCAGCTCCCACTCCTTTGTCACTAGAGATGCCAGGTCTTGTCTCACCTCTCTCACTGTAGCCCAATCATGCATAGCCTCTCTGTAGTCATAGATATCCCAGAACCGGGACCCTCCAGCATCTCCGAACTCCGGTTCTGCGAAGGCCTCAAACAACAGGCCAGGGCCATCATAATCCTCACCCTCGGGTCTGTCGTGCTCAGCCATCCAGGGAGAGTGCCGAATCACATACCACCAGAGTGCCTGGTAGGCGTCATCTAGCCAAAGCTCCTTCCATACCAGGCTCTCCAGTTCTGTCACCCACTCATTCAGGGGCTCCTCTCCCAGAAGGGGCATTCGCAGGGCCACTCGCATCCGCAACTGCTGCTCCTCACTGGGGAGACACTCGCCCCGCCGACGCTGTACATCTTCCAGGGCCTCGTGCCAGACGCCTTTCCGGACTGCATCCCTCCAGTCCGGGTCATCATCCTCCTCGTAGTGGAACGCTGTTCGAAGACTAGCCGATTCCATCCTGCTGTAGCCAGGGGCGCTGTACGGATACTACCGTTGCCCTCAATATACTCCACGAACGGTGTCTCCGAGCTGCTTCTCCTCACACTAGGACGCCATCCCACTGCTTGCCACCAATGTAACGGATCTCCTAGCACCCCGACCGGGTACCTCCGTCGATAGATGCTCCTAGTGCTTTCCGAGGACTCCAAGCACTCCACTTGACACCGTACGCACTGCAGACCCCACGAACCGCCGTAGCTTGGTTGGGGTCTCACCGTCCTCCACCCATGCTGGACCTACGACAAGGCTCCAGGCTCCAGTGGGTGAACCTCTCCTACAGCCAGAGAGCAGGAACAGCTCTTACAAGAGCTAGTAGTTATGCCAGGGGAGTATAGCAAATCTTCAGCGTATAGCAATCCCCCAGTTTGATCAGTTATCAAAACACCAGTCTCAGCATGATGAAGGATAAAACAGGAACACTTTATTGAGGGCTACTCGCCCGTATTTATGCAGGTCCCCATCTGGTAGACACGCCCCCAGGGGACCAGAATGGAGACTGCGACACACCGAACAGATACAACACGTCCCCACAATGCATCATGGTTTCCTCCTCTCTGCCCCAGAGACAACCGAGGGATAATCCAATTATCTCTCAGGACAAAGGGGAGATCGCCAATACACATGTGGGGACAACAGGACAGAAATCACCATTTATACACACAATGTCACACCCTCCCAGCAACCACAGACATTTAACATATCCCCAGATAGCTCAAGTCTGAGTGCATATCATTAGGCGAATGGCACTCAGACCACACGAATACAATTAAACTAGCCATCTGGGTGCCCTCACATAACAAAATACAATTCCAAAGACAGATTTAAGCTGTGCGGCCGGCCTGTGTTCTTTAAAGTTAGTATGGGCCATAATCCTGAGGCAGGAGGCTGGCAACCAGCCCCCTCCAAAACACAGTGGCGAGGTTGGTTTCGTCACATTGCTAAATTGGGAATTGTATTTCAACCCAGAACAAAAACTGTGCTTTGACGGACACTAAATAACTTGCCCAGCCACAGCAATAACGACAGATTTAGCTGACTATAAATTTGAGGCCTATTATTTAGGTGCTGGGTGACAGGTATACGTTTACAGACAGAATTAGACTGGGATATGCACAGTAGCGTGTGTGTGAAGTTATTGAGAATGACCCTATCTGCACATAGAATCTAATATACCCTTTTAGGGATAAATTTAAAGTAGGCCTGATACAGCAGAAACCACTAATTTAGAGAATTGCTAAATTGGGAATTGTATTTCAACCCAGAACAAAAACGGTGCTTTGACAGACACTAAATAACTTGCCCAGCTACAGCAATAACCACAGATTTAGCTGACTATAAATTTGAGGCCTATTATTTAGGCGCTGGGTGACAGGTATACGTTTACAGACAGAATTAGACTGGGATATGCACAGTGGCGTGTGTGTGAAGTTATTGAGAATGACCCTATGTGCACCTTGAATCTTATATACCCTTTTAGGGATAGATTTAAAGTAGGTCTGATACAGCAGAAACCACTAATTTAGAGAATTGCTAAATTGGGAATTGTTTTTCAACCCAGAACAAAAACTGTGCTTTGACGGACACTAAATAAGTTGCCCACCTACAGCAATAACCACAGATTTAGCTGACTATAAATTTGAGGCCTATTATTTAGGCGCTGGGTGACAGGTATACGTTTACAGACAGAATTAGACTGGGATATGCACAGTAGCGTGTGTGTGAAGTTATTGAGAATGACCCTATGTGCACCTTGAATCTTATATACCCTTTTAGGGATAGATTTAAAGTAGGTCTGATACAGCAGAAACCACTAATTTAGAGAATTGCTAAATTGGGAATTGTTTTTCAACCCAGAACAAAAACTGTGCTTTGACGGACACTAAATAAGTTGCCCAGCTACAGCAATAACCACAGATTTAGCTGACTATAAATTTGAGGCCTATTATTTAGGCGCTGGGTGACAGGTATACGTTTACAGACAGAATTAGACTGGGATATGCACAGTAGCGTGTGTGTGAAGTTATTGAGAATGACCCTATGTGCACCTTGAATCTTATATACCCTTTTAGGGATAGATTTAAAGTAGGTCTGATACAGCAGAAACCACTAATTAAGATAATTGCTAAATTGGGAATTGTATTTCAACCCAGAACAAAAACTGTGCTTTGACGGACACTAAATAACTTGCCCAGCTACAGCAATAACCACAGATTTAGCTGACTATAAATTTGAGGCCTATTATTTAGGCGCTGGGTGACAGGTATACGTTTACTGACAGAATTAGACGGGGATATGCACAGTAGCGTGTGTGTGAAGTTATTGAGCATGACCCTATCTGCACATTGAATCTAATATACCCTTTTAGGGATAAATTTAAAGTAGGCCTGATACAGCAGAAACCACTAATTTAGAGAATTGCTAAATTGGGAATTGTATTTCAACCCAGAACAAAAACTGTGCTTTGACAGACACTAAATAACTTGCCCAGCTACAGCAATAACCACAGATTTAGCTGACTATAAATTTGAGGCCTATTATTTAGGCGCTGGGTGACAGGTATACGTTTACAGACAGAATTAGACTGGTATATGCACAGTAGCGTGTGTGTGAAGTTATTGAGAATGACCCTATGTGCACCTTGAATCTTATATACCCTTTTAGGGATAGATTTAAAGTAGGTCTGATACAGCAGAAACCACTAATTTAGAGAATTGCTAAATTGGGAATTGTTTTTCAACCCAGAACAAAAACTGTGCTTTGACGGACACTAAATAACTTGCCCAGCTACAGCAATAACCACAGATTTAGCTGACTATAAATTTGAGGCCTATTATTTAGGCGCTGGGTGACAGGTATACGTTTACAGACAGAATTAGACTGGGATATGGCCAAAAAATAGCCACACTATTGATGGTTAAATGCACTTGGTGTGACAGCTTGATCCTGATGTAGGATATAGCCAAAAAACAACCACACTATTGAGGGTTAAATGCACTTGGTGACAGGCTCAGCTTGCCCCTGATGTAGTTTATGGCCAAAAAATAACCACACTATTGATGGTTAAATGCACTTGGTGTGACAGCTTCACCCTGATGTAGGATATAGCCATAAAACAATCACACTATTGAGGGTTAAATGCACTTGGTGACAGGCTCAGCTTGCCCCTGATGTAGTATATGGACAAAAAATAACCACACTATTGATGGTTAAATGCACTTGGTGTGACAGCTTCACCCTGATGTAGGATATAGCCAAAAAACAACCACACTATTGAGGGTTAAATGCACTTGGTGACAGGCTCAGCTTGCCCCTGATGTAGTATATGGCCAAAAAATAACCACACTATTGATGGTTAAATGCACTTGGTGTGACAGCTTCACCCTGATGTAGGATATAGCCAAAAAACAACCACACTATTGAGGGTTAAATGCACTTGGTGACAGCTTGCCCCTGATGTAGTATATGGCCAAAAAATAACCACACTATTGATGGTTAAATGCACTTGGTGTGACAGCTTCACCCTGATGTAGGATATAGCCAAAAAACAACCACACTATTGAGGGTTAAATGCACTTGGTGACAGGCTCAGCTTGCCCCTGATGTAGTATATGGCCAAAAAATAACCACACTATTGATGGTTAAATGCACTTGGTGTGATAGCTTCACCCTGATGTAGGATATAGCCAAAAAACAACCACACTACTGAGGGTTAAATGCACTTGGTGACAGCTTGCCCCTGATGTAGTATATGGCCAAAAAATAACCACACTATTGATGGTTAAATGCACTTGGTGTGACAGCTTCACCCTGATGTAGGATATAGCCAAAAAATAACCACACTATTCAGGGTTAAATGTACTTGGTGGCAGCTTGTGCTGGCGCACCACAAGACACAAAATGGCAGCCGATCACCCCCGAAAATGTTTGGGTTTGGGTTCGTGTCACAGACCCCCCAGTTCGGGTTCGCTCATCCCTACTAGTGGCTTCTGATGCGCGACGCATGCAGACTTCTGCTGCCAGTCGATAAGATCACCAAACTGGTCAGTCGCAGCCAGGAGCGCCATCAGTGACATCGTACCTTATGCCTTCTTTATGGAGCGTGCATTGCGTTGTGTCATTGATCAAGCAGTCGAGGAGCAGGAAGATGAGGAAGTCACAATGCTGGATGAATTCCCAGGGGATGCTACTCCATCTGAGAAAAGTCAACAGGAGTCTGAAGAGGAGTCGGTAAGCCCAACACTCACCTCGGGACGACCGTCTTAAGAAGACACCTGGCCTCCCATCACCGAGCCCAGTGGGAGCAACGCTGTCAGAACCCACAAAGCCACACTGCTGGTGCTCTACATTCTGCCTCATCTCCTTCTCCTCTATCCTCCCATTTGTCCTCCACTCCACGTTCCACCGTGCTGTCGTCTCGTTCATCTGGCACAAGGCAGGCTTCCGTGGCCCAAATGTTGTAGCTTTAAAATATTATGACGCCGGATAATCCTCTTGCCCAACGACTGACCGCTGGCTTGTCGGAACTGCTAACCCGCCAACTACTGCCATATAAATTGGTGGACTCAGAGGCCGTTAGAAAATTTGTTGCCTAGAAGGGCATCCAAGAGCTATATAGCTATGTTATGTTATTTCAGAAGACTTAAAGGTAGGCAGACAATGTCATAGAACAGCAGGAAACGCTAGCAGAATGCTTGGGTGTATAGGGAGATGCATTACCAGTAGAAAGAGGGAGGTGATCATGCCGCTCTACAAAGCACTGATGAAACCTCATTTGGAGTATTGTGCGCAGTACTAAAGACCATATCTCCAGAAGGATATTGATACTTTAGAGAGAGTTCAGAGAAGAGCTACTAAACTTGTACATGGATTGCAGGATAAGGCGTCATGCACACGACCGTTGTTTTGGTCCGCATCCAAGGCGCCGTTTTTGAGGCTCGGATGCGTACCCATTCACTTTAATGGGGTCATAAAAGATGCAGACAGCACTCCGTTTGCTGTCCACATCCGTTGCACCATTCCGTGGCCCCGCAAAAAATAATTTGCATGTCCTATTCTTGTCCGTTTTGCGGACAAGAATAGGCATGTCTACAATGGGCAAATTGCGTAAGGCAGACGGGCGGCTTTCGTTTTTTGCGGACCGCAAAAAACAGCTCAGTCGAGTGCATGTAGCCTTAAACTTACCAGGAAAGGTTAAAGGACTTTAACATGTATAGCTTGGAAAAAAGACGAGACAGAGGGGATATGATAGAAACTTTGAAATACATAAAGGGAATCAACAAGGTAAAAGAGGAGAGAATATTTAAAAGAAGAAAAACTGCTACAAGATGATATAGTTTTAAATTAGAGGGGCAAAGGTTTAAAAGTAATACCGGGAAGTATTACTTTAATGAGAGAGTAGTAGATGCATGGAATAGCCTTCCTGCAGAAGTGGTAGCTGCAAATACAGTAAAGGAGTTTAAGCATGTATAAAAGGCCTTATCTGTCCGGTGAATGCCTAATATTTGGAACCTCTGAGGAATACAACACCTGTGACGACCACGTGTTATCAAATTTTAACTATTATCATTTGAGGTTTTTTCAAGATTTTGTTAGCCATGTTTTTAATCCAATTTTATATTTTTTGTTCTTTTAAACATATGTATTTGACAATATCTTTTTGCACTGGCCTGCAGTAAAATTGATATTAAATGGCTGTCTAATATACCTCCAGCCACATAATCACTTGATCATTTATGTACGGTGAATGCATAATTTTTGGGACCTGTAATCTAACTGGCCAACAGTAAAATTGTTATACGGTGACCGCCTAATTTACCTCCTGCCACATTATCAATTGTGCTTTTCTGTACTGTAAATGAATCATTTTTGGGGCCTTTAGTCCACTGGCCTGCTGCAAAATTGATATCCATTGACCGTCTAATATACCTCCGGCCACATAATCACTTGATCTTTTATGTACGGTGAAGGCATAAGTTTTTGGGGCCTGTAATCTAACAGTAAAATTGCTATATGGTGACCGACTAATGTACCTCCAGCCACATTATCAATTGTTCTTTTCTGTCCAGTGAATGCCTAATGTTTGGGGCCTGTACTACACTGGCCTGCAGTAAAATTGATTTTGGATGACCTTCTAATATACTTGTTCTTTTCTGTCCGGTGAATGCCTAATGTTTGGTACCTCAGAGGAATTTAACACCTGTTGACAACGACCACGTGTTATCGAATTTCAACTATTATCATTTCAGATTTTTTCAAGAGGGGGGATTTTGCTTGCACCGAAGGAAGAAAGCCGGCGGCAGGAGCGCGTCCTTCACTCACTGTGCCTGCGCCGAATACTAAAATGGACGGCGCAGGAGCGGGATTTACAGGACACTGAGGAGAACTCGAAAGTCAATCAACTGGACCTGGTGCTGAAGCAACGCCCTAATAGCACCTAGAGGCTCATTAGCATATTTTTTAAGTCTTCATTTTAAGAGAACGGCGGCAGGCAGGGAGTTATAAAGTATACTGTTATGTACTGCTGATATCATCGCTAATGTCAGTCAGCTACATAACATTATTTCTCAGTACAGAAACCCTTTAACCCTTTAGTTGTTTTACAAAAATTAAAGGAAAAAAGGAAATGACATTTTTTAATTTCATTTTTTTGGCAGATTCTCCATTTTTATTCACTTTTTCCTGTAACACATCAAGGGTTAACACCCAAATAAAACTCAATATTTTTTACCCTGATTCTGTAGTTTACAGAAACATCCCACATCTGGATGTAAACTACGAGCACACGGCAGGGCACACAAGGAAAGGAGCACAGTTTTTAGTTTTAGTTTTTTATGGCGTTCACCTGACAGGTTAGGTCATGTGCTATTTTTATAGAGCATGTTGTTATGGAGGCGACAATATCAGATATGTTTACTTTTACTTTTATTTTGTTTCAGTTTTACATAATAAAGCATTTTTGAAAAGAAATGTTTTTGTGTCTCCTTTTTCTGAAAGACATATTTTTTTTATTTTTCAGGTGATTATCTTATGTAGGGGCTCGGTTTTTGCGGCATGAGATGACAGTTTGATTGGTGCAATTTGGGGTATATACAACTTTTTGATTGTTTGGTATTACACTTTTTGTGATGGATGGTGACAAAAAATATATTTTTTGTCACTTTTTTTTTAATGGTTTTCATCTGACAACATATTCTGTATTCTGCGTTTTTCACGCAGGCCCCATAGAAATGAATGAATCTGCGTGAAAATCACAAGCATCCGCAAGCAAGTGCGGATGCGGTGCAATTTTCACACATGGTTGCTAGGAGATTAAATTGATAAAAGTCAATTTACTGTATTATTTTCCCTCATAACATGGTTATAAGGGAAAATAATACCATTCTTAATATAGAATGCTTAGTAAAATGTGGCTTTAGGGTTTAAAAAAAAAGGACCTTTGATTTGGTGAGCGCGGTGACGTCAGCGCAGATCCTGCTGAATGAAGATCGAAGATTACATCATCAAAGGTCCTTTGGCATTTCCTGAAAGAAGAAGAAAGAAGAAGATGCCGGCTGCGTGAACAACAGGATGAGGTGAGTTAATTTTTATTTATTTCTTTAACCCCTATAGCCACATTTTAGTAAGCATTCTGTTTTAAGAATGCTATTATTTTCCCTTATAACCATGGGAAAATAATAAAATATACAGAACACCTAACCCAAACCCGAACTTCAGTGAAGAAGTCCAGGTTCGGGTCTGGGTACCACAGTCAGTTTTTTATCACGCGATAAAAACTGAACATCGGAATGCAATCGCAGTCAAAACTACTCGCACAATTTTCCCTGATCGCAGATGCAACGCATCCAAACATAATTCAGACACGCTCGTCTGCACGGGATGAGATGATGGTTTGATTGGTACTATGTTGGGGTACATACTACTTTTTGATCTTTTGGTATTACACTTTTTGTGATGTAAGGTGATAAAAAATGGCTTTTTTGGCAGTTTTTTTAAATTTATTTTTTTTTCTGTGATATTTTTCTAGAACAGGTCTTTACGGACGTGGCGATACCTAATATGTCTGATGTTTCTATGTCTCCATTTTCTGAAAGCCGTATCTTTTTTTTATTTTTTGGCAGATTGTTTTACGTCGGAACTCCTGCTCCAGACCCGGCACCATCGCTCTAGAACCCGCCGTTCCAGATCCCCTGCTCCCCGTTCCCGTATTAACGGTACTCAGGCCGGCGCCGCTCCCCTGGTGGCCCTCGCTGGTACGAGGGCTGCAGGAGCAACCAGCTTCAGCGCTCCCCCAGTTACCGCTCCAGTCCAGCCAGTGACCATCATCCTCTGGCCAGCAGAAATGACAGGTATCTTAGTCCGCAGTCGATCTCAAGTTGGAGCAGACGCTAGGGCTCGATAACATTGTATTGCCACTGCCGGGAGCAGCAGTCTGGCAGTCCGTTTATGTGAGTACAGTCGCCTTAAAGGGAGGAAAAAAAAAAAGGCGAGGGTCGTCTTCTTTCCCATCACGGTTGATCAGTTCTCATCACTTGGTAGATTCATCCGGCTCATGTTTTCAAATGATCAATGTTGCCGCCTTTCACGTCGTCAGGCTCACGCTTATCACACTGTCCAATGTCTGTTGCCCGGTTGTTTATTCTGGTTTACATTTATCGATCATTAATGTCTGTCGCCTGTTTACGTCTTTAGGCTGCATTCATTGATCATTGATATCTGCTGCCTGTTTACACTATTCAGGCATACGTTTATTATTTAATGTCTGTTGCCTGTTTACGTCATTCAGGCTTATGTTTACTAACTTCTAATGTCTGTGGCCTATTTACATTATTCAGGCTTACGTTAATTGATTACTGTTGCCTGTTTATGTTATTCAGGCTTATGTTTACTAACTTCTAATGTCTGTTGCCTGTTTACGTTATTCAGGCCTACGTTTATTATTCAATGTCTGTCGCTGGTTTACGTTACTCAGGCCTACGGTATCAATCATCATGTCTGTTGCCTGCTAAGTTTCAGGCTCACGTTTATTAATTATTATTGTTCTGTCGCCTGTCTACTGTATTCAGGCCTACGTTGATTGATATCTGTCGCTTGTTTACATTATTCAGGCTTACGTTTACTAACTACCAATGTCTGTCACCTGTTTTACGTTAGCCAGGCTACGTTTGCTAACTACTAATGTCTGTTGCCTGTTTACGTTATTCAGGCTTACGTTTACTAACTTCTGATGTCTGTTGCCTGCTTATATTATTTAGGCTTACGTTTATTAATTACTAATGTCTGATGCCTGTTTGTGTTATTCAGGCTTACGTTTACTAACTTCTAACGTCTGTTGCCTGTTTACGTCATTCAGGCTTACATTTACTAACTACCAATGTTTGTATGCCTGTTTACGTTATTCAGGCTTACGTTTACTAACTACCAGTATATGTTGCCTGTTTACGTTATTCAGGCTTACGTTTAACAACTTCTAATGCCTGTCGCCTGTTTGCGTTATTCAGGCTTACGTTTGCTAACTCCTAATGTCTGTTACCTGTTTACGTTTTTCAGGCTTACGTTTGCTAACAACTAATGTCTGTTGCCTGTTTATGTTATTCAGGCTTACGTTTACTAACTTCTAATGTCTGTTGCCTGTTTACGTTATTCAGGCTTATGTTTACTAACCACCAATGTCTGTTGCCTGTTTACATTATTCAGGCTTACGTTTAATAATTACGCATGTCTGTTGCCTGTTTGGGTTATTCAGGCTTACGTTTACTAACTACCAATGCCTGTTGCCTGTATACGTTATTCAGGCTTACGTTCACTAACTTCTAATGTCTGCTACCTGTTTACTTTATTCAGGCTTACGTTAATTAGTTACCATTGCCTGTTTACATTATTCAGGCTTACGTTTACGAACTACCAATGTCTGTTGCCTGTCTACGTTATTCAGGCTTACGTTTACTAACTTCTATTGTCTGTTGCCTGTTTGCTTTATTCAGGCTTACGTTAATTAAATTACTAATGTCTGTTGCCTGTTTACATTATTCAGGCTTACGTTTACTAACTATTAATTTCTGTCGCCTGTTTACATTATTCAGGCTTACATTTATTAATCCTGAATGTCCATTGACTGTTACGTTTATTCAAGCTTATGTTTATCAAATGTCTGTTGCCTGTCACGTTCTTCAGGTTCACTTTTGAATTGCTAATGTCTGTTGCTCCCCCGCTACAAGCGTTTCAGAACTCAATGTCCCGGTCGCCCCTTCCATCCAGGGTCCAAGAAGTAAAAAAATAAAAATAAAATTTTACCGCAGTTGCTTTGTCTTGTTTTTAATTCTCCATGCTTTCTTTCAGGTCATGCGGTGGGAGGAATAAGTAGGGCTATCCTCTCCAGCATTTCAGTCTCTGATCACGGTCAAAGGGCATACATCTCTTCAGCCAAGTCTCTCGTGCAAAAGTCTTGGTCTGTTAATACGGTTAGAAATTGCAAAACCGCCTGGAGCATTTATAGCAAATTTGCACTCCACCCACGGGAGGACATTGACAGGACCTCGCATATTATGACCTTAGCTTATTGCCATACTGGCCTTAGACTCTATTACAACACAGTTAAATTGTATTTGGCCGGGGTCCAGCTTTTCTTCACGGCAGAAGATACAGTTAGTAGGTCGGTCTTGCCATCTCTAGCGATAAAAGTAACCCTCAGGGGCATACAGAAGGACAGTAGAGGGACTGTCTCAAGCAGACAGCCAATATAAGGGGAACCATTCAGGAATCTTTCCCTAGATGGTAATCCTTTTTGGGCCCCATTCCAGCATAGTTATAAAGGCGGCCATGTATCTCGGTTTCTTCAGTTCCTGAGAGCAGGGAATTGACTAGTAATTTCGATTGTGCAATGTCCTTTCACATTGCATCTCCGCTCTTTTAAAAAATCGCAGGTCAGCCCACCAGGGGAGGCCAAGTACTTCCGGTTGTTTTGTGTTAGTGCCCAGTTAAGGTTTTCCAATAGTTTATTGTGGGTTCCGGGTGATTCCCCCCCTGGATATCCCACTACTTCCGTTCAAAGTCTGAGCCATCACCTTATCTCAATTCTCCCATGTCCATTCCCTAGCGGCTAGACCAGGTTCCGACCCCAATATCATTTCAGATTACTCATTCTACATTGGGGTTAGCATCTGCAGTGTCAAAGCAGCATGTCTCAGGCCACGTCATCAGCAAGATGGGACCTCGGCGTTCTACTTGTTTTGCCCGATACATCTCAAACCCCCATGCGAAGAATTCTGTCGCTCTTCGCAGTTTGGCTTGGTGATTTGGTTGTACATGCCAATTAGGTTCTTTCCTATACTAGACGGCTCGATTTTTGCCCCCTTATAGACCTACCCACGGCAATGGCAAAGGGCACATCATCAGCCATTCAGTCAGGTCATCTAAGACACGTCCATTTAGGTTAGGTTTGTCTTAGTGTTATCTCCTTAGGGTTTCCAGGCATCCCCTTGGCCGTAGCCTTGACCACAAGTAGTTAAGGCTGATGAGTCAGCCTGTATTTGTGGGAGGGGTGGAGGCACTTCATAAACGAGGCACAGCCTCACCCATGGTTATGAGTTCTCAGGTGCCCCACCCTTCCCTTTTTCTGACTGAGTGTCACCTGTCTTTGTTTTTGTTATATTATTTTTGGGTACATATGACTTTTTGATTGCTTGGTAATACATTTTTTGTGATGAAAGGTGACAAAAAATTGCTTTTTTTAGCACAGTTTATATTTTTATTTTTTTACGGTGTTGACTGGACAGGGTGGATCATGGGATATTTTTATAGGGCAGGTTGTTACGGATGCAGTGATACCTAATATTTGTTTTTGTTTTTTAGTTTTTTTACAGTTTTATATGTCTCTTTTTATTTGGAAGGGGCTTTTTTTAATTGAAACTTAAAAATGTTAAAAACACCTTTATTTCACTTTTATTATTATTTTTTCCCCACTATCTCTGTTTTGCGCTGTATTGTGCTGTACATCTGTATTGTGCTGTATTGAACTGTCAGTGCCTTACACTATAAGACGCTGACAGTTTCCTAGGCGACCCAGGCCTGGGGCCGGATCTCATGGGCTTCTGTAGCTTGCAGTCCGGATGCCTGTGCAAGACATCCAGGCTGCCATAGCAACCATTGGGTCCCCATCACTGCAGCACTGGGACCCAATGGGGATGTACAAGCTGCACCAAACCCACTGTATGCTGCGGTCATCGGTTAATCCACCGGCATCAGTGTTTTCACCGATGCTGGCGGATACAGCAGGGGCCCGGCTGTCAGTATCAGCACATGTGTGGCAGCTGGTTGACCCTAGGACGAGAATGCTCATCCCAAGGCATTAAGTACCGGCCAGTTAGAACGAGCATTCTCATCCTAGGTCGGCAAGCTGTTAAAGGGGTTTTCTGGAGTAGAATATTTATGACCTATACTCCTGATAGACTATCAATATCTGATTGGGAAGGGTCCAACTACAGGTGCCCCCACCTATCAGCTGTTTGAGGAGGCTGTGGTGCTCGAGTGAGCACTGAGACCTCTGCACAGCTTTCCAATCTCAGTGTCCTACATTGTATATTGGCTGTGCTTGGTGTTGCAGCCAATTGAAATTCAATTGAATAGGATAGAGCTGCACCAAGGCCATGTGACCAATGAATGTGACATCACTAACCTAGGAGGAGTGCCACGGCACTCGAATAAGCACAGCCTTTTCGAACAGATGATAAGAGGAAGTCAGTAACATATAATTCAGATATTGATGACCTATGCTGGGGATAGGTAACCAATATTCTTCTTCCAGAAAGCTCATTTAAGCAGTTCTAGTCACATTATATGGAAGAGGTGTTGGAATCTGGTTGAGGGAGAGTTTTAGGCCAGGTCATATACTTGATGGATGGGATACCTTCAGTGGAGGGTTTGGGAGCCTTAAGAATTTTAAATAAAAGGGTGCAGGAGTTATCTCTATAAAAATGCTATGATCCAAAGAAGATAGGCAATAACAAAACAATTGTATTTTGCTCTGGAGGACCCAGTCTGTCATTGTTTTAAGTGGCCCGCTAGTCATTTGGATATTTGGCACGTAATCCTAAATTATACCTGCAGTGGCCACTGGCCATAATTTACCCTGGCAATATCAGATAAAATGGGGTTTATAATGCCCTGTTCATCTTTATTTCAAATAGGGGTCATCAAGATAAGAAGAAGACTCAGAAGTCACTTGTCACTAGCAGTGATAAGACTCTCACGACTTTGAAAATTAAGTTAGACAAGAATGGCTGCCTGTTTGACAAAAAAAAATAACAAATGTCTGAAAAGCATCTAAAATAAGAAGTAGTAACAATTAAGACCCTCATCATCTATGAGACATCAAAAGAAAGCCAGATTAAAATGGTTTCCATCTAGTGCCCTTTGGCTGCAGAACGGGTTCTACAAGATTAAAGAGACACGGCTGACCCATCACAATGAATACCTGCAACTGTGCTGAGTGTAAAGTGGTTGTTGTTTGAAACATCAACCATATTAATTGTTTTGGAAGTGTTTTGGAAGCTCATACCAGTGAATTACCCTCAGTGCACATTTTTAGAATTTCACTTTACTGCCAGCCCAACATTGAACCAACTTCTGTCATCCGAGTCGTGCATACAGTATGACAGAAACATTGACAGTGTAGACCAAACAAAGTCTGACTCAATAACAGAAAACATCTGTTTAGTTCCATATCTAACAGTTACAAAACACATACCATGATTATAGCATATGGCGTACACCTGCTTCTCCTGACAGCATCTTGGATATGTTTCTAGGTGGAGAAATTGTATGTGAGCATAGGCCCTCATTGATCATTGATAGTTTGTAAAAATTAATCCACTTATACAAATCCAATATTTGGCTACCATTGGTTAAAAAAAAAAGTCCTCTCGCTCCATGTTGTTAGACGCATAGGAAACTTTTGAATGTCTGCCCTCCCACCGATCATTTGCCAGCCTCATGTGAAAGTTATGGTGAGGTCACATTTTCCAGCTGAGAAGTAGTAAAAAAAAAAAAAAAAAAAAAAAAGGCCTTTCACATAGATAAGTTATGCCTCCAGAGAAACGTGCCCTCAGAGATACTATCTACTGTGCTGCCATATATGCTTGGTATAATGTGAGGAGAAGACCTCAAGATAAATGTAGACTTCAAGCCGTAAATTAAATTCATACCCCAGACCAGAACCAAAATATCGTAAATCTAGACCTCAGACCAGACCCCAAACTTAATTCAGACTCCAAAATCAATTTACATCCTGGACCAGACCTAAAAATTGAATCTTGATGCCAGGTTATACCCAGAAATCAATTCAGACCCTGGACCAGACCCCTCTATTTTCTTACTAATCACTATGGATTAGTGAATTGATTCACAAAACTTTGTCAACCAAATGAATCTAAAGCTTTTCAGGTTTGCTTCGGATTAATCCAGTAAAACGGCACACAGAGCCATTTTACTGCACATGTTGGCAAAATCACAAGGAAGGAAGAAGAAGGATGCTCACATGACCCTGGGAGGTAATGTGAAGGGAGCACTTGCCTGATTGGCTCACAGGCCGACAGACAGCCTGGATCAGCCAATCAGTGGGGCAGCTGGCAGGGAGATGCCTGTGCAGAATCAACAGAATATCACTCTGTGTTAATGAGTAGTGTTGAGCAAATCAAAGCAGCTGAAGTGGAATTCGATCCAAAGTTTAGGAAAAATTGGATTTGCAACTAATGCAAATTTTGGAATATTGGATAGGGAGAGAGCAGGGAGATTGTAGGGAGAGTTTTTACACACTGTAGGGAGAGCATAGGAAGAACATATGGAGACTGCAGGGAAAGTGAAGGAACTGTAATCTGAAGCTGTAGGGATCTATAGGAGACAAAACAGTTTGCATCAATCCTCTGTGTAGGGCCCAGAGCTATCTAATTAACCAGTGTCCTTCTTATTTAATAGACAAGCACTACTAGACCTTGATTCTCAAATTGGGGTTAATAAGCTGTGTAATATAACTGTTATTGGGGTGTCCACCTTGTTTAATAGATAAGCAATTCTATTACGCCTTGATTCTCAAATTAGATTGCATAAGCTGTCTAGTTCTACTGTTACTGTCACAGTAACTGTTTCACTACCAGAAAGGACTACCGTAGCTGTGCATGTTGCTGCAATGCACAGTGATGTACACCGAGATACACTTATATACAGCTGATTTAACCCGCTTTTTTGGAAAAATTCTGCCAAGCGTCTGAATTGCATTTTTGAAAACTTTGCTCATCTCTATTAACCCTTAGGATACCTGAGGTTTTTTTTTTTTTTTTTTTGTGTTTTCATTTTTCTTCCCTATCTTCCTTGAGCCATAATTTTTTTATTTTTCTGTTCACATAGCTGCATGAGGGTTTATTTTTTATGGGACAAGTTTTCCTTTATAATGCCACCATTTAATATGGCATACAATGTAGTGGGTCACGGGGAAAAAAAATCTGACCCCAATAACATTTTTATAGTTATATCTACTGAGCTGTGTAGGGGCTCATGTTTTGCAGGACAAACTGTAGTTTTTATTGATACCATTTTGGAGTGTGTGTGACTTTTTGATCACATTTTATTACTTTTTTTGTAAGAGAAGCAATGAAGAAATTGCAAACTGCCCATTTTGACCATTATGCCATTTTTATATTTTAATAGTACAGGCATTTTTCGTTGCGGTGATACCCATGATGTTTATATTTTTTGTTATTTATGTATTTATTTTTTTATTCTATGGGAGCGGGGTATGATTTTGAAGCTCATATTTGAGCCTACAAAACCCAATTTTTTATTTATTCTGAACAATCATGGATTTTCTTACATCCATTAATTGTTCAGAATTGCTAATTTCTTATGTTGGCCTGCCACTCTTCAGCAAGACCCAGCACATTTAAAATCAATTACCGGCATCCTCATTGGCCACAGAGAATGCCGGTAAGAAGCCCAGAAGCGTGAGCTTGATCGCGGCATCTAAAGGTTTTAATGACTGCGATCGGCATTATTGCCAGTCACAGTCATTAGCCGGGGGTCTCTACTGTTTGAAACAGCGGAGACACACTGGCCATGACGTGCAGCGGGCGCCATGTTTATACTTCGCTCCAGCACCATACATGTACGGCGCTGGTAGTGAAGGGGTGTATGCAGTGTCTGACAGAAAACAATCTTAGTCAGCATACAGAGACACATGCAAGCATCTTTTCTAGTGTAACAGGGAAAGTGTAGTGAAAGAATAGATATAAATAATTGAGGGACTTTGATCAGGGAAAGCTTTGAAGGAGTGAGGGACTGAGGACCTGGGGCGCAGTGCTTCTGCAGAACCTTATCTAACTGTATCCCTGCCTTGCACAACTTTCAACACCAAGGGTACCTTAACTATCATCAATCAGTAGAACACCAGAATCGGAGTGTGCCCTGGAGGGAAGAAAGGTGCACCCTTCCACATCACTGCGCAAGCCCAGAGGGCATCAGAACCATGAGTACTACTACTACTGCTCCCACCCATCACACACTCACGCACTCCCCTGCAGCACACTACACATGCACTGTCATAAGGCTCTGTACATTGTCATGCAGGCCCTGTGCACTGTTCTGCGGCTTCATGCCTTGTTTTACAAGCTCTGCTAAATTTTATAAGGTGCCATGCAGTGTTAAACAGGCTCTGTACATTGTCATACAGCTCCATGTGCCGTGAGCCCATGAGGAGCCGGAGCAGAAGATGGGAGCGGTAGGGACTCTGTCTGTCACAATCAATTACGGTGTCTGTCCATTTGTTCCCTAGGGCCATGCAGTGAAAGGAGGGGGCACCCTTTGTTCCTTTCGGGCACACCCTGATTCTGGGGCTCCCCCCTGATGGCGTGCAGAATGCAATGGCCAGCACATGGTGTATGAGTCAGAAAACCAGGTCAGTAGTAAAAGAATAACCATCTTTCTTTACTGTAGTGCAAAATGGGAGTTGCAGTACATTCAACTATAGCAGACACAGTTCTAACTGTATACAGTGCAATTATATGCAAGATAATGTGTATGGAGTTAGGTTAAGATGTGAGTTATGTCCCTCTTTGTACAGTATCTTGCTAAAGTCTCGCTCAGTAAAATCTATGTGGGCAATAGTACTCAGGCAATGGTGGCTGTAATGTTCACTGCGGGATATAGGGTCTTTAAAGCAAGTCTGGCCAGAGCGTGTCCAGGTGTGAAGGGTGTTTTAACTGTGTCCCTCACAGCAGTAAAGTCTGAATGGGTGTAGTCGTAGATTACCTTAATGACTACTATGCTTGGTAATGCAAATTCCAAGGTCTCCTTTCTCTCCTCTCTCTTTCTCTCTTTCTGTGGCTCTTGCAGAGATTTGTTAGTCTCTGTAGCTTCCTTGGGCCTGAAAAGCGAGTGAATAAGGCATACCTGCCTTCCTCTCTGAACTCTCACTTTACACTCTCTAGAGCAATAGGTGGGACCAGGCACCCATAGCAAACAGCAAGGGCTAAACCAGGATTATCAACCCTTGGCCGTGTCATCCATACATAGCTATACCGGTTGCAATACATGGCATAACAATATATAGCATAACATTCAATAACAATATATTAAGGAACAAACTATTCGAAGATAATCCCTGCTTCCCTGCATATGCGATGGCATACAGGCTCCATGCACTGTGGTACATACTAGGTGCAATAGTATAAGGCACCAAGCAATTTCATACATGCTTCATGCATTGTGTACATGCTCCGTACACTGTCATACAGGCTTCATGCATTGTCGTATGGGCTCCATACATTGTTGCACAAGCTCCATACGCAATAGTAATAAGGCTCCATATAATTTCAGTCATAAGGCTCTTTGCAGTTTCGTAAGGCTCTGTGCACTATCATACAGGCTCCATACACTGTCGTACAGGCTCCTTGTAGTGTTAGAAGGCTCCATGCACTGTCATACAGGCTCCATACACTGTCGTACAGGCTCCTTGTATTAAGGCTGTCGTGCAGGCTTTGTGCCAGTGTAGTCCTCATAGGCTTAATTCCCTTTTTAAATCTTTGTTTTTCCCCTTGGCAGGAAAATTTGTTTTTATAAAGTCTCTAATCCCAATCATCTTGATGACTAGATGGCTTATACATCAGTTAAAAGTCATTTTTTTTTTTATTTTGCAACACTTGTTTTCTTGGAAATATTGTTAATGAAAAAAATTGATTTGCACATACCTGTCGAATAGGATAATTACAGCACACTTCCAACCATGGATGTGTGTCTAGCTGGAGCAGAGGATCAAATGTTCATTTACAAAAACTGCTACCCAAGTTGTATTTTGTAAAGCTATTTGTAATAAGTGTAGCCTACACATAAATGGATCACATACAATCAGATATTAACCCTTTAGGCCTTGATGACCAGAGCAAAATATTACATTTTGGAACTTTGTATGACGGCAATATTTTTTTGGGTTCTCAGTCTACCCCAAAATATATTTTTTCTTTTTCTTTTTTTTTTGTGGGGAAAGGGGGTCGGGGGGTGGAGCGGGGACATTGGGTTTGCTTATTGTTTAAATTTGGACAGAATATCAATTAATTTTGGTCTTATTAGTGGTCAAAAACATTTGTAGTGCCCTGAGGCAAGGGTAAAATGCAGTCTTAACATTTGTGGATATTTGCTGCAATTGCTGCTATGCAAATTCATTAACTTACTACTTTAGTGCACTGTGAATTATGTGATTTTTTGCACTTACTGTTTTCCATTGTATGTGCACTAAATTGTGGAGTGGTTAGTGCACAGTCAGGTCACACTACGAGACTTTGGGAATTTCCAGCCAGTGTATGAGAAGCTAACAATTTTCCACTGCTGTCAAGGGACTATACAGAGCTGAGTTTTAGAGGGAAAAGCCAGACAGTGTACATTTGACCATCTGGCTTTTCATAGTGAACGTTTATAACGGGAAACTGGTTGGTGTTTCCTATTGACTTGTATTGAGGTTATATGACTGTCACGGTGGGGAGTGGGGGAAAACTCACTATTCACCGAAGGAAAACGGGAATAGAAACTAGGCCTGGACACAGAGGAAAGAAAGCAAGTAACCTCCTAAAGCATCCCTAATCCTCACCCTGCCTCCTATGCGTATGAGCGGACCCAGATGGTAGAAGGGCTTATACACAGGAACCTCTCGGGCCCTACTAAACCTAAAGATCCCTGGAATAGTGTAAAAGCTAGGGACGACCTGTTCCTTCCCAAATGAATGCACAAGCATCACCCTAATACCTAGTAACCAGCGACATTGGTAAAACAACAAAACTTACTGTCATGTCCTAGAGCGAATAACCCTGACTCCTAGAACATAACACTGCAACAGTAAGACACCACGCTCAAACAGAGAGATGACAGTGAGAAGCGAACTGGATTGGCAGGTAAGAGTCCAGTGGCAAGAATAACCACTGACCCAAGAACACCGGAATACTTGGTCACTTAACTGCCGTGGAACCCATGAATATGTACTGAAACCCAAACACCATACAGGACACTGTACAAACAACAACCACAGAATCCAGCACACAACAGTCGTGGTGCTGCTGGTGTTGGTGGAGCTCCCGTTGCAGGAAGAGGATGTGGTTGATTTGTGCCAGCTACCGGCCCAAATGAAACACCATCCTCAGGTGCAAGTAGGTGACACGACGTTTAGTGTCATTTTGTATGCCTGAATACTGTGCGTCCAGTTCCTTCACATTGTCTCCCATCCAATCCCCTGCTGAAAGCGCAGAGTTGGCATCTGCAGCCCATGGGCATCTGTCTTTCACCTTACACTATTGCAAATCAGCCAAGCAGTCTGAACCCCAAGTCATGCAGTCTCTTATGCTTTTTAAATACTCTGCTGGCAGGGGATCCAAGGGCAGATATTGAGTGCACTGATGCCCAACCACTTATGTTTCAGGATGTGGACATTGGAGGACCATCACAGCACTTCTCTGATGATGATGACGAAACACAGGTGCCAACTGCTACGGCTTTCTGCAGTGTGCAGACTTGCAAGAAGGCCATGGTTGAAGAGTAGGTGGAAGATGATGTGGAGGATGATGAGGTCCTGGACCCCACGTGGAATCAAGGTCATGCGAGTGACGTTTGCAGTTCGCAGGAAGGATCTGGTGATCACATAGTGCCAGACGCACAGCAAAAGAGGAAGCAGGGTGCAAAAGCAGAGCGGCCGTCGTCTAGACAGTACACCTGCTACTGCACACCGCACCCAGGGACTGAGCACACCAAAGCCAGCAATAAGGGGTTCCCTGGTGTGGCAGTTCTTCAGACAATGTGCTAATGACAAGACACGAGTGGTTTGCACTCTGTGCAATCAGAGCCTGAAGCCAGGCATAAATGTTCTTAGCCTCAGCACCACCTGCATGACCAGGCATCTAAATGCAAAGCACGAGGTGCAGTGGAGTGCACACCTGAAAAACCACGAAAGATCTCAGGCTCCTCATTCTCCCTCTTCTGCTGAGTTCTCCACCTCTATCTCCCCCTCTGGAGTGACAGTGGCATCTTCCACCCCGCAAACAGAGGATGTGGCATGAACACCACTACCTACACCACCGCCACCGTCACCAAACATCCCCACACTGTCCCATGGAAGCATTCAGCTGTCCAACCCCAAAACACTAGAGAGAAAGAGGAAGTACCCCCCTACCCACCTGCGATCCCTGGCTCTCAATGCCAGCATTTCAAAATTCCTGGCTTTTGAAATGCTTTAATTCCATCTGGTGGAGATGGAGACTTTTAAAAACCTTATGCCGGGGCTGTCCCACAGTATGTGGTTCCCAGCCGCCCCTACTTTTTCAGGTGAGACATCCCTGCCCTGCACAACCAAGTGGTGGACAAAATCAGGTGTGCACTGCGCAATGCCATCTTTGGCAAGGTCCAGATAGCCACCGATACGTGGACCAGTTAGAACGGGCAGGGACGTTATATCTCCCTAACTGCACACTGGGTAAATGCAGTGGTGGCTGGGCCTGAGGCGGATAGCAGTTTGGCGCATGTCCTACCGCCACTGAGGATTGCAGGACGTTTCTCATTGCCTCCTGTTGCCTCCTTCTCCTACTCTGCTTCCTCCTCTACCGCCTCTTCATCAGGTCAGCGCATCACGTGCACCACCAACTTCAGCACACCACCAGCTGATATGGAACGTCTTAGCAGGAGGCAGCATTTCAGCAACATGGTGGAACAGTACGTGTGCACACACCTACATGTGCTGACTGACTGGTCTGCCCCATTCAACTTCTGGGTCTCCAAATTGGGCACATGGCCTCAGCTTGGCCTTTACGCCTTGGAGGTGCTGGCCTGCCCTATAGCTGGCCAGCTAAGACATGTCCTAGGTTGCTAACATCGTTTATATGTTTATACAGCTAGACCTGCTAATAACCTTAATACAGTTCCTATGTTTGTGTGTTAAAGACAAAAGCAGAGTTATTTACAGTGACTTCATGTTTGGATGTCATGTAATAGTTATATTTTGTGTTCACAGAAGCAGAAAAGATAATATGCCTTTAAGATTCATTATATAATGTATGGTAAGCTCAATGACACAGCAGAAACAACAGAAAGCATAGAGTTAAACTGTTATTGCTGAGTTTTGACCAATCACAGCCAGCCTCACACACTGCCTGTGTAGGAAATTCCCCTAGCAGGAGCTGCTAGAATCATTACACCAGAGGAGAGGAGCTGAACAGACACACACTCCACTAAGAGCTATGTTTTATGGAGACCAGAATAGTTTCACCAATTGCAAAATACTAATTTAACAATCAAAATTCAAATTCCATATTGCAATCCAAATTGCACACAACCATACCAGATCATACTCAACCAATCTGCAAATAGTTACTGCTAAATGCATACTGCAAATTGTGACCAAATTCAGCAAGTAGAACTATTAGTTAGACCTCAGATATACCTCTCAGAGAGCTCATAAAGTGCTTAAATAACTTAAAGTGAGAGTACAGATACTCAAAAGAGAAATATATCCATCATTTTATTTTGAATGACAAGATTGAACAGTTGAACCACCATCTTATGCATACTGTTATTTTGTGATATATTTTCAACACGTGTTATGTACAAGGACTATCTACTGCGGAGGCGGCAGTGTTATATATGAAGAAAAGTTGAAGTTAATAAAGAAGTTATTTCAAGCATTTGGTATGCTCTTTAAACCTACTGTTTCCATAGAACAGCGCTAGAGGAATTACAGAGTAATAGACAGTGTTAGACTAAAAGTCAGACATATCAAAATTCTTCTAATGCCACAGCGCAAAAGGCACTTCATAGTGCTGCGCCTGCCACAGTGGAACTATTACCCTCAGAGGGTGAAGTGATAGCGCTCCTCAACTTGCACAGTAAAGAGCGCATTATACCGCTGCGCAGCAACTGTTCCCTGAGTCAGCAAGCAAAGACACTTCAGCAGAACTACCATAGAGGCCATAAAATGTGTGCATTAGTCAAACTGCAGACAACTTTTGAAGTGACAGAACGGCAAAGACAAAATAGTCAGAGAAAGAGCACTAACCCTTCTGCGATCCCTAGAGAGAGAAAGAGTCGCAGAGTGGGAGGCCAAAGTTCAGAGCTAAAGTGTCTGCACCGCTATCCACAGAGAGACCACGTACTGCAGCCAGCTAGTTTCCCGCCACTAGGCCCAAAGCCTGCAGCAGTGTTTCCAAGCCAGCGCATCGCAAGTCAGCACAAAGCATCGCTAGTCATCACAGAGCATCGCAAGTCTGCACAGAGCATCACAACTTAACAAAGAGCATCGCATCACATCAAGAAAAGACAAGTCTCCTTTAAGACAGACATTTGTTCCAGCAACCTTCAGGTTGCAGTATCCTGCTCTTCAGATTAAGGTCAGAGCATTCCTTGTATTACTAATCATTGCATATACAGTACAGACCAAAAGTTTGGACACACCTTCTCATTCAAAGAGTTTGCTTTATTTTCATGACTATGAAAATTGTAGATTCACACTGAAGGCATCAAAACTATGAATTAACACATGTGGAATTATATACATAACAAAAAAGTGTGAAACAACTGAAAATATGTCATATTCTAGGTTCTTCAAAGCATCCACCTTTTGCTTTGATTACTGCTTTGCACAATCTTGGCATTCTCTTGATGAGCTTCAAGAGGTAGTCACCTGAAATGGTTTTCACTTCACAGGTGTGCCCTGTCAGGTTTAATAAGTGGGATTTCTTGCCTTATAAATGGGGTTGGGACCATCAGTTGCGTTGAGGAGAAGTCAGGTGGATACACAGCTGATAGTCCTACTGAATAGACTGTTAGAATTTGTATTATGGCAAGAGAAAAGCAGCTAAGTAAAGAAAAACGAGTGGCCATCATTACTTTAAGAAATGAAGGTCAGTGAGTCCGAAAAATTAGGAAAACTTTGAAAGTAAGGGCTATTAGACCATGAAGGAGAGTGATGGGGTGCTACGCCAGATGACCTGGCCTCCACAGTCACCGGACCTGAACCCAATCGAGATGGTTTGGGGTGAGCTGCAGAGTGAAGGCAAAAGGGCCAACAAGTGCTAAGGGAACTCCTTCAAGACTGTTGGAAGACCATTTCAGGTGACTACCTCTTGAAGCTCATCAAGAGAATGCCAAGAGTGTGCAAAGCAGTAATCAAAGCAAAAGGTGGCTACTTTGAAGAACCTAGAATATGACATATTTTCAGTTGTTTCACACTTTTTTGTTATGTATATAATTCCACATGTGTTAATTCATAGTTGTGATGCCTTCATAGTAAAGAAAATAAAGAAAACTCTTTGAATGAGAAGGTGTGTCTGTCACGGAAGGTGTATAGAAAACTAGAAGACACAAAATAAAGATCCAACTGACTGGATCCAAAACTAAGGAACAAAAAGGAGAGCCCTGCAACAGACCTGGCTCTCTCCCTAACTGCTCAGCCTATGCAAAAATCTCAATGGTAGATGATCACATATCCTCGTACCTCGACTGTATAACACCTGAACACCCTATAATAGTGAGGGGACACGACCACCGGCTCCCTACACTTGATACGGAGGGAGTCAGGGTCACCTGGGATCTAGCAAACAGGAAAACACAAATGAATGAACAAAACTTATCTGTAGAAGACTCAGTAGTAGCATCCAGCATGCATACACTCCAGGAAGTTGTATAAACCGCAAAGTGGTGCAGTATGGGAAGGGATTTAAAGGGATGCAATCAGTGCAACTACATGACAGCTGAGAGAGGCTAACGAGATGAGAAAAGGAAAGCAAAACAAAAGGAACCTCAAGGAGGAGGTTCTGAATGACGTCTGTCAGAGCTGCTCAGATGTCTGGTGGTGACAGTGTCCAAACTTTTGGTCTGTACTGTAGGTTTTGGCATAAAGAGACATTTTCGTGTTTAGGAATAAAGTAAAACAAAGGCCAGTTTGTAGTACACTGACTTTAAAGTATTTAAAGTGAAAGTCATTTATTGCCTGTATTTATTGCTGTTACATTTAAAGTGAAAGTCATTTATTTCTGCATTTGTCAATTTTGCATTTAAAGTGAAAGGTCCTTTAATATTCGTATTGATTGTTATAGCATTTAAAGTAAAATGTCTGAGCCTAGTATTACCATGCCTCTGTTATCTGATACAAAAATAGATAGAGTAGAAGGTGAAGAGCAAGAGAACCTGTCTGAGGTAGAAGAGTCTGATGCAGCATTAGTCTTGCCTCAAACTGACCCCCAAAGATGCTGGAAAATTTGTAGCAAGAAGCAGCATTAAAAAGAAAAAAAGTTCACCAGAATATATGAGAAGTGGAAATTATACATTAAAGGCATTTGTGTAAAGTTAAAACAAGAAAGTATATAAGGGAACTTGAGTGATATGGTAGAGATGGTAGAAGAATCTGAATCAGAGCTTATGTCAGCATATCTCAACCTGCAGTCGCTTGCGACACCTTCACAGGACATTGTATGGAACATGGGGACATGTACTGCGGTCACTAAAGATTTAGTAAAGCTTATGAGAGAACTATCATCTGCAGAAAACTATGATGAAGTTAAAGCAAGAAGGAGAATGAACAAGCTCTTTATAAGAGACTATGCTATGTCCGTAGTTGGAACCACAATTACAAGTGGGGCTTCCTTCGCTAGCAGAAGTGCCTCCCCCGTATCAGAGTCCTCAAGTCCTTCAGCCAAAAGAAAGGAATTAGCTAAGCAACTTGCTGACAAGAGAGTGGAAATTGAGATGGAGGCTGCCATCAAGGCACACCGCCAACTGGTGGCTGAAAAGGAAGCTGAAATCGAGGCACAGCGCCAACAGATGAAAAGTCTAGAAAGGCAAAAAGAAGTTAAGATCATAGAAGCCAGACTTAGAGTACACAAAGAGGATATGATGCAGAGTAGTCTTAGGTTCAAATCTGTACTAAGTGAAGAAACGGACTCCTATTTTTCTCCATACGCCCAGGAGAATGGAAGGAAATCTTCAGCACTTAGTAAGGAAATAAGTCATTATCGTTCCATCCCTGCTCAGAAAGACAAAGAGAGACCTAGTCCAGTGTTAGGAAAAAGGTGTGTGAACTTACCTTCTATCTCTAATGGAAAAAATGAAGAAGAGGACTCCCCTAATTCAGAACTAAATGAGAAAATAGAACTGGATGATTTTATTCCTAGATGTCACAGGAGAATGTTACAACCATTGTCCCAGCAAGACCACATAGAACAGTCCTCACAAGACTTCCCATTCCGGAACCTACTGTATTTCCAGGAGATGTACTAAAGTTCTTAAAATGGAAGGCAAGCTTTGAAATGATCATTGCGCATCATTGCTTCAGTCCAGTCGACAAGTTATTCTACCTTCAGAGATATACTGGTGGAGAAGCCAAGGAAGTTCTTGAAGGTAACTTCTATAGAAAAGATGAAGAAGCCTACAAGCAAGCTTGTGAAAAAATAAATGCAAGATATGGTCATCCTTTCTTAGTACAAAGAGCCTTTAGAGAGAAACTAAAAACCTGGCCTAAAATAGGTCCTAAAGAACACTTCAGACTCCAAAAGTATGATGACTTCCTGCAATCATGCAGCAATGCTATCCCACATGTTCAAGAACTAGAAGTAATGAACGACTATCTAGAAAACCATAGGATGCTAACTAAACTACTGAACCTGAAGAAGTGGCTTCTAGATAGAATTACCATGTGACAAAACAGTCATATCTAGGTAAGAACTTCCCAAGTTTTAAAGAGTTCTCTAAGTTTGTTAATAAGGAAGCACGGATAGCATGTAATCCAGTAATATCATCTTACGTCTTAGAATCCTTAGAAGAAAAGCCTGCAAGAGAGATAAGATGTGCAAGAGCAACTAGCTTTGCAACTAACGCAGCAGCTAACGGTCCAGATACCTACAAGAGCAAGTTTAAAGTCACTACTGGGATCAGTAGAGAGACAGAACCAACAAATCTTCAGGCTACCTAAGTATATGTTCTGTGGAGAGAACCACTCCATACACAAGTGCCAACAATTGAAGGAGAAGTCCCCATATGAAAAGAAAAGGTTTGTACTTGAGAACCAACTGTGTTTTGGTTGTCTAAGAAAAGGCCATGTTACTAAGAAGCGTAATAAAAAGGTCACATGCAGCATTTGCAAAGGACGCCATCCTACACCACTATATGAAGAACGTCCAAAGATAAATCCTCAATACCTAAAGATACTGAGGAAGGAAAGAAAGTATCGGTATTCTCTTGCAGAGTGAGGGAAGGAAAAAGTAACGGCACATCAATAGTTGTACCAGTTTGCATTTCAAATCCTAAAAGGAGGAACAATAAGGTATACGCCTATGCGCTTCTGGATGCCAGAGTTACGTCACCTTTATTGATCAAGAAATCTCCAAGAAATTAGTGGCTACAGAACCAGTAAAGCTCAAACTCGCCACAACGATGGGAAGAGACACATTAGTCAACAGTCAAAAGGTCAAAGGACTGAGAATTAGAGGACTTCATTCAAACTTCACATTAGATCTACCTCCAGCTTATACAAAAGATGATATATCTCTAGATCGAGATTGCATACCTACCTGTGAAACAGCCAATAAATGGGAGCACCTATCTGTCATATCTCATGAAATGTCCCCGCCAAAGGAGTTTGGTGTTGGACTGTTGATAGGCTACGATTGTCCCAAAGCCTTGGTACCATGAAAGGTAATCACAGAAGGAAAGGGTGAACCCTACGCTGTTCAAGCTGATCTAGGATGGGGTGTTGTTGGGGGAAAACAGCAGATCGCAAACTCAAGACAGGTGACAGGATTGTGTCATTGAATATCTGTCCAAGAGTTAGCAGCAAAAGTAAAAAAAAGATCCTTGAATCTGTTTTTGCAGACATAAGTTCTAAAGATAGTGTATCCCAAGAAGACATAACGTTTGTACACACTCTAGAAGAAAGTATTCAGCATAATCAACAAGGTCATCTTGAAATGCCCTTACCTTTTAGAGAACAACCTCATCTGCCAAATAACAGGAATCTTGCCCTAGCAAGATTGAAATGTTTGAAGAAAAGGATATGAAGAGATCCCAAACTCAAGAATAATTATTTGAAATTCATGGAAGGCATCCTTGAAGAAGGACATGCAGAGAAAGATGATAATCAGCCTAAAGAAGAAGTGTGGTACATCCCACATCAAGGTGTCTACCACTCAAAGAAACCAGATAAGATTAGAGTAGTATTTCATTGCTCAGCAAAGTATGATGGTGTAACATTGAAGGATCATCTACTGAAAGGACCAGATCTTACAAACACTCTACCTGGAGTACTCTGTGGATTCAGAAAGTATCCCGTAGCGGTCATTTGTGATGTTGAAAAGATGTTCCACCAGTTTCATGTGAAAAATTAAGATAGAGACTTCCCTTAGGAAGGCAGGATGGAGATACAGATACAGAGTGCAAGGGAGTCTGTGGTTTTGGTTCCCTTGCGGGCAGATACGGTGGGGCGTCCGCATGGGCACCGGAGGGGAGGGCCGCGGGGATCTCTGAAGCAGAATTGCTGGGCTGATGGCAATACGTCGCGGCCGGTCCTGCCTCCAGTGTCTCCTGCGGGTTCCGTTCCGGCGTCCATTCTGGCACAATCCTGTGCCCGTGCCAAGTCTGTTGGGCGTCACCGTGCACGCCCGAAGGGTGATTCGCAAAGGAATGCGTGGCCGGGTGTGGCACATTTTATGCGCTACGTCGGCCACTGGCAGGTAAAGCATCTGTGCACAAATTCAAAGTTGATTAGGGATTTGCTGCACAGGTCCTAATGAGTAGGATCATCGCATGACCTATGAGGTTCTGACAAGCAGCACTCTGTGATTGGCCAGCAGGTGTTTAAAAGGTGATCTCCCTGGCTAATCAGTGCTCACTGTTTTCTCTACAACCTGGGAGTATGCTGGTTCAGATTCACTAAGTTTGTTCCATGCATGAACTCTGTGTGTCCCCATCTAGTGAATGCCTCTGGAAACCTCGTCTCTGCTCTTCAGTTGCACCGTGTGTGGCCTCGGATCGGACCTTGGATACTTCACCGTCTCATCCTTAGGCATTTGGTTTCACAGACTCTTCTGTATGAACTTTAGCCTGGTCTGGCTTTTCTCTGACGTTTTCCCACAGAGGTTATTATTTGGACTACGTTATTTCTGTATGATTTCTGGCTTGGACTTTACTGCTGTGTTTTCAATAAATCCACGTTTGTTCAGATCTTTGCCTGGTTGCTTGGGGTTCTGCAGCATTACAGAGACCGAAAGGCATCACAAGATACTCATAATGCCCATCTCTAGTATTAAATGCGGTCTTCCATTCGTCACCCTTATGAATACGTACTAAGTTGTACGCACCCCTCAAATCGAGTTTGGTAAAAACCTGAGCAAAAAAATCTTCAATAAGTGGAAGAGGGTACCGATTCTTCACCGTAATTCGATTGAGGGCGCGAAAATCAATGCAGGGTCTCAATCCGCCGTCTTTCTTCTCCACGAAAAAGAATCCTGCCCCTGCGGGAGAAGTGGACGGTCAGATGAAACCCTTATCGAGATTCTCCTTTATATATTCTTGCTGGCCCTGAATTTCAGGCCCAGTGAGATTATACAGATGCCCTCTGGGTGGCATGGTACCTGGCAACAAATCGATAGGACAATCATATGGCCTATGAGGAGGTAACACATCAGCCCCTTGTGGGCTAAACACGTCTTGGAAGTGATGATACCATTTGGGTAACGCACTCAGCACTTCCGTGGATGCAAGTGGCAACACCGGGCAAATGCACCTGGTGAAGCAGTCAGAACTCCACTTGCAAATTTGTCCAGAGCACCTGTCCACAACTGGATTATAAAGTCTCAACCAGGGAATGCCCAAATCACAAAAGTGGATGGCATGTCCAGAGTTAAAAGGTTTAAGACTTCCCGGTGACCAGCCCCTACCGTTACCTGCAACCCAGGTGTCATCCACATCGACCGGCCTTCTTGAAGGGGAGACCCATCCACAGCATTGACGGAAATGGCTTCTCCCAGTTTGAAGACTGGGATCTGTAGTCGTTGGACCAGATAAGAGTCAATGAAGTTACCGGCAGCTCCCGAGTCGAGTAAGGCAGAGATAGGATGGTTCTTCCCTTGCCACTCAATAGTAATAGGTATGAGAAGACGACTTCTTTTAAGAGGAGGCAGCAGAGTACCTAGTGGATTCTCCTCAATCTCCACTAGGCTTTGTTGTTTCCCGACAATAGTAAAGGGCATTTTTACAGCCATTTTAGTACACAAAAGTTCGGGTACCCATGGACTTCAATGGTGTTCGGGTTTGAGTTCCGGTCAAGTTCAGGTCCCGAACTTTGACCTGAAGTTCGCCAAACCCAGCGAACCCGAACTTCCATGGGTCCGCTCATCCCTAGTGGTGAGCTGCATGACCATCCCTCATCTTTGTTCATTTGCCATTAGAAAGTGCAACTTGTCCTCCAAAAAACAATCCCTCATATGGCTATGTGTGCAGAAAAATCACAAAGGTATGGCCTGGAAAGACAGGGAGTGAAAATGAAAACATAAAAATGAAGGGGTTGAAGTATGGGTTGTTAGTTTATTGGTATACAAAATGCATATATACTGTATTTCTTTTAAAACCTAATATTACTTTTTATTTTTATTTTTATTTTACTGTCTTCTCTTTTATTTTTCATTTTATTTATAAAATACTAGTAGTCTTAGTAGTAGAACTGTTTTGTCCAGGATCCTCCAGGATAGTTTTGTCCGACCCCTTCCATTACATCAGGAGTGAATCGCAGCTGACCTCCCACTGTTGATTATGTGTGTACAAATTATGGACAGCACAACGGAACCCCAACAGAACCCATTATCAGGAGCTGTTGGTATGATAAATGTGGCATTGTATAGTGGGATCTATTATAAATAAAAACCTTGAAGCAGATATGAAAAAAAAGGCCAACAGAAAGCAAGGTAAAGTTGTAGCTAGAGATAAGTGAATTTCCCAATATTTTTTTGGGATCAGATTCTATTCGGTCTGAATTCAACCAGAATCGAAAGTGCCCCTATTGCACTGAAAAGTCATATATGACACTTTGCAGTCTCCCAAGACTGTAAAACCAAGACAGCATTAGTAATGTCAAATTGACACTAACATGAATAGCTATCGGTAAACCAACGGTGGCCACTGGTAACAAACAGTCTAAACGGTCCAAAATTGATGCTAGATGCTTTCTTTACTATCTTCTGATCTGTAAAACGGTGGCCACCATTTTGAGAGATTTGTGAGTGACAAATCACAAAAGTTTTGGATTCTCCAAATTTAGAATCTTTTGGAAAATTCATAATGGACTTGATTTGTGTTAAATCAACTTGCTCATCTCTAGTTGTAGACTTTTCTTTATTAGCTCATCATGCTCCAATAGGGTATGGAAAAGATAACTGAAGCAGACAACCGCTTTGCATTTACCAAAAGAAAATGATTATAACTGCATTGTTTCCCAGTTAAGAAATCTGTGCTCATAAGCCAAAAGTACAACCACTGTGCTTCCCCCAATTACAAATATAAACTAGAATGTCATAATCACATTCTGTCACCACACAGGTCTGACTTAGTTCGTGTGATGGGATACATGTGTCAGTCAGTATTCTAGAATAACAATGAATACGTGCAAGTAAACAACAAACATATGCAAACAACAGAAAACGGAAGGGGCAAATATCCAAGTGTCATATTATCTTCTGGTAGGAACTGTTTACTGTGCTAGCAACAGACCAAGTTTCAGATGAGTGCGTTCTTGAACGGCAGTCTACTGCCTTGCATTGTGCCCAGCTACGTGGGAGATTTGGCAAACATTGTATATGTGAATCACAGCCTCAAATAACAGATATTTGGAAAGAATCATATGAAAGACAAACAAACTTTAAGCCTGCAAAGAGAAGAATGCTAAAACTTCAGAGAAGCACAGAACATTTTATGTCATGAACTTGTTCATGGATGGAGTTCAGCTCTGAGTAGTAGACGTTCATCTCGCTGTAGAAAATGGGCATGTTAATCATCAGTATCCATAGAAATCTTTGCATTGTTACTAGTCGTTTTGCAAAGGTTATAAAGTATGGAGACCATATAGGAGAAGCAGAGGAAGTGGCTGCGGTGGGGCCCTGACCCAGAAGGGGCCCATGCAGAAGGAGGAGGACTAAAAGATTTTGTCAGGGCCCCCTCAACAATATTACACTATGAAATTATATACAGTGACAGTATAGACAGTGTATAAAACGGATGGAACAGCTGCTGGCACTGGTCTGAGAAAACGACCTTTACTAGCCACAGGAATGGGAGCGGCTTGGAAGGAAGGGGTTGCAAAAAAATTACTGGGGGAGGGGGGCCCCATTCAAAAAATTTCTGTGGGGCCCAGTCATTTCTAGATACGCCACTGTTGTGCACATTAATTTCATGGTGGACAGTGAGATTAACCAATCTGGAATAGAGGTTGCGGTCACCGGGAGCAGGCAGTTCCGAGAACAGCCGCTCGGGGCCTTCATCTGGCTGTTCTCGGAACTGCCTATTGCCAGTGAGTCGTGACCAGGGGCGTAGCTATAGGGGTTGCAGAGGTAGCAGTCGCTACCGGGCCCAGGAGCCTGAGAGGCCCAAAGACCCTTGTGCCACATAAGAAGACACTGGTATTATAGAAAGTGTATGCAAGTTACACCTCTGGCTGGACAGAAGGGGTTAGGTTAAGAATTTAGTATGGAGGAGGGGGGGTGCAGTTTCAATTTTTGCCTCATGCAGCATGAAAGTTTGAGGGAAGGGGGGCCCAAGCTGAACTCTTGCACCAGGGCCCATGAGCCTTTAGCTACGCCCCTGGTCGTGACCGCTTGTGGCACTGGCACAGGCACAGGTAAGGGCTTACCTGTGCATCGCCCGGACTTGTGAGTTAAGATGGCAGCCCGCATGTGTTCGTAGCAAACACAGCGAACTGGCCATCACTGATTGTAAACACTGACTCTTAAGCAGTCTTTGATTCTAGGATTACTAGTCTTAACATGAACATATAAACTATCCAATATGTGCATGGACTACTCACACCATAGGCATTTAATGATGGAATAGTAGAATGTTACTTAAGATACATAGTGGCCACACAGTCAGGTTTCTTCATGCAGTTTTGGAAGCCAAAACTGGGAGTGAATAAAAAAAAAATGGGGAAATGTCATATCTGTCCTCTATACTGTATTCTCTCCTTTTATGAACCATTCATGATTTTGGCTTCTAAAACTGCATCCAGAAACCTCACAGTGTGTTTGTACACTTATGGCCACCAGGCGGATCTGTTATGCTGCCCATAGACCTCTATTATGACAGATTTAAACAGAATGCCTCTAAAGGTTTCCGTTTTGAATTCCATCTTACAAATTCCGTTATTTTCCATTATAACCATGTTATAATGGAAAACAATAACGAAATTCATAACGCGGATGTTAACCCGCACTTAGCTGGTTGAAAAACCAACCACAGGAAATAATTTACTGTACAGGGTCTTGTTTTGACCCAATACAAGGCTGAAGTCTCATGAGACATTATGGCTATGGTTTCTTATACTGAGCAATTTCACCTACAATTTATCAGATAACGTTCAACTCCACCAATGAGGCCTGTATGAGGAATCGAGATGAAGTTTATTTTCAGCCTAAATCCTTTCAATTATGCACAACAAACAGTATAAGAAGATTTTTTTGGCTGGGGTGCAACAGGAGATGTTCATAGCACAGGGAGATAGCAGGGACAACTTTCTAACAGGTCTTGTCAAACAGACTAGCTACAATATCAGATAAACAGGTCTGGGAGCACAGGAGCGACCCCCAGGCTCAGCTCTCCGTCTCTCCCGTTGAAGTGAATGGGAGCGCACCTCACATGCACAGCCACCGCTCACATTAATTTCTATGGGGCCGACGGAAAAAGCTGAGCCAGCGCATAATAATGAAAAAAATGAATGGAGGGCGGCTGCGCATGCGCAGTGCGCCCTCCTCAACTTTCTCCGCTCTGTTCTCCTTGTAGGTGCAGGTCCCGCACCTATCAGACAATGGGGGCATATTCTAGCAATATGCCCCCATTGTCTAAGATGGGATAACCCCTTTAAGGGAAGAGCTCAATCATAAAGACTAGGGTCATGTTCTGGTAAATGGGGATACTAAAGCTAAATGGTAAGCTTTTAAAGATACAGTATATTACATGAATCTTGCAATAAGTTTATTTCAATGTGTGACAAAATGTCCAGGAATAAAAGGAAACCAATGGATCAAAAGGGATGTTCTGAACATATTATGACATAACAAAAGACACTTAAAACATCCAAGGTTGATGGTTCTGAAAAAATATTCCAGGCTTGCAAAGATCTCAATAGGAAATGTAAAAATTAAATAAAATTGCCTAAATAAGCCACCGATTACCCATCTATGTCCCTTTTGATGCAACCTATTATCTTTTTGGCCTTGGAAGCAGCTGCCTGACACTGGTTTCTACAGTTTAGTTTGCTGTTCACTAATAAGTCCTTTTCTATGTCAAGGGAATGGGTCCGCATCCATGATGCACGGTACATACAACCGGTGCCCGTGCATTGCGGACCCGCTGTATGTGTGCCACAATACAGCCACATCTGGGAAACAGCCGTGTGCATGAGGCCTTACCAAGTGTTTTACCTTTTTGTATGTGCGGGTGACTTGCATTATTCCTTCGCAAGTGCATAACCTTACATTTGTCAGTGTTAAACCTCATCTGTCACTTCTCTGCCCAAGCCTCCAATCTATCCAGATGCCTCTGTAGTAGTATACTGTCCTCTTTCGTGTTAATTACTTTACACAGTTTAGTGTCATCTGAAAAAATTTATATTTTACTGTGCAGCCCCTATACAAAATCAATAATAAATATATTGAAGAGAATAAGGCCCAATACTGACCCCTGAGGTACCCCACTCGTGACAGTGACCCAATTTGTGTGTGTACGGTTAATAACCACCCTCTGTTTTCTATCACTGAGCCAGTTACTTACCCACATACAGACATTTTCCCCCAGTCCAAGCATTCTCATTTTATATACTAACCTTTCATGCGGTACAGTATCAAATGCTTTGGAGAAGTCCAGATATACAGATGAATTACGGATTAAATTATTTTGACGTGACCGATCCCTCATGAAGCCATGCTGATACAGCGTTATTTGCCTATTTTCATTGAGGTACTCCAAGATAGCATCTCTTAGAAAACCTTCAAACAGTTTACCCATGACAGATGTTTCCGGGCACTGTTTTTGACCCCTTTTTGAATATTGGCCCCACATTTGCTAAGCACCAATCCTGTGGAACACTCCCTGTCATTATAGAACCCTTAAATATCAGAAATAAGGATCTGGCTATGAAATTACTTAATTCTCTTAGGATACGGGAGTGTATGCCATCTGGTTCTGGAGATTTGTCTATTTTAATATTTTAAAAGAAGCTGCTGCACTTCTTCCTGGGTCAGACAGGACACTTTTAATTGGAAATTTACTTTTACATTCTGCATTACATCTGATGGTTTATTTTCCTCAGTAAATACAGTGGAGAAAAAAGGAAGAACACTGCTCCCCTATACTATACTGCAGAAACAGATTGTCTACTGCACCTGAAAACACTAGTACCAAACAGTTAGTACCCCCTTCAAAAATTATTGACACACAGCGCCCAAAAAACATAATGTTCCCTTATAATATGTACCAGTACAAAAAAGCCCCTCAATATAGTGTGTGCAGTACAAAAACATACTCCCTTATAATGAATGCCAGTACACAAAATACCCCACTATAATGTGAGCCTGTACAAAAAATAGCCCATTATAATGTGCACCAATACAAAAAATACCCCTTTGTATTGTATGCCAGTACAAAAATACCTCCTTATAATGTGTGCCAGTATAAAAAGGTCCCCTTAAGTGCCCTCAGTAGCACACCTCAGAAATGACCCTCCAGTTATGATAATGACCTCCCCCATAGTGGCCCAATGTGAACTTCACAAAAAAGTTTGAGTTCGGCACCCGAACTTGACCCGAACTTCACTCCAAACCCCATTGAAGTCCATGGGTACCCGAACTTTTGAGCACTAAAATGGCTGTAAAAATGTCATTGAAAGAGCTAGAGGTAGTTAAGAGCATGGCAAGTGCTCTGCAAACAAATGTGGATAGGGAAATGACTTCAAATAACATAAAATACGTAAAAATAAAAAATAATAATCTTGATCTAGCTGGACGAGGTCCATATGGAGTAGGAGGTTGAGGAGGCGGTGGATGTGGCGGTGTAGGTGGAAGCGGTGGTGGAGGAGGCGGAGGTAGCCTACACTGCTTTTTGGTGGAGATATAACCTGTGATAGTCCCCTCCAGTCGTGCTAAACACACGTTCAGACAATACACTGGCTGCAGGGCAGGCCAGCACCTCCAAGGCATAAAGGGCAAGCTCAGGCCATGTGCCCAATATGGAGACCCAGAAGTTGAAGGGGGAAGACCCATATTTCAGTACGTGTAGGTACAATTGGATATCTTCTCTATCAACTTTCGATGTTCTTTTCTGCGCCTACCATTGTGATCACGGGTGGCGGGGAATCAGGGTTCCAGGCCGGAGAGGGAGCCTGAGAAAGGGATACCACATCCAAGGGAGGTCAATGGATGAAATTAAATGTAATTGAGTGGAAATGTGGGACAAAGTATTGAAGCATAAGCTTCCAAGTTAAGGAGGGGGCGCGCGGCAATTACCCACTGCCGACTCGTGGAGGTAGTGACGATAAATAACAATACAGGACTGTTAAGATGCCCTGTTATTGGAATGATTAATAAAAAATTATAGGGAATGTCACTGGGTATTTTGGATTTGGAAACATTAACCAAGAGAGGCCCTGCTGCCGCTTTTTGACTCTAGATAACTTCTGCCTGATCGCACGTCCCTCTGACGTCCACCATCCATTTGGATATCTTCTCTATCAACTTTTGATGTTCTTTTCTGAGCCTACCATGTTGATCATGGTTATCAGCAAATCAGGGTTCCACGCCGGAGAGGGAGCATGAGAAAGGGAGACCTCATCCAAGGGAGGTGAATGGCTTCAATGGGATGAAGCGGAAATGTGGGACAAGTTATTAAAGCAGAAGGATCGAATGAAAGGGCAATTAAAGAAGAATTTTAGAAATTTAAGTCCCTGTCACCTATGCAGAGCAGGGGTTTTTCATCGGCAGAAATGGGTAAATGTCACCCACCAATGGAACAGATTATTTTTTAACATTTCGGTCCCTGTCACCTATGCAGAGCATGGGTTTAATTGCTGCAAAAATCGCTGCCTTCGCCTTGTGCTTCCACTGTGCCCCCGCTGTCAGGTGGGAATGCCACCAGCAGTGCGTCTACCAGCGTGTGCTTGTACACGCGGATCTTACGATCACGCTCCAATGAGGGAATTAAGGACGGTACGTTGTCCTTGTAATTGGGATCCAGCAGCGTGGCCACCTAGTAATCAGCACAATTTAGAACTCGGCAATCGTTGCAGAGACACTGCAGCATGTAATCGCTCATGTGTGCCAGGCTGCCCAGAGGCAACGAAAGTGATCAGATGGCCAAGAGACAAGAGAAGGCGCTCATAGGTGAGGGTAAACAGATAGATGTCCCTTCCCCCTAACCAAGATGAGTGAAGTTACTCACCTGGTTTGGTTTGCACTGATTGTGGTGCAACCTTGGTGGAGGGTCAAGCCGCCACTTGGGTGGGTATTGGAATATATAAAAAAGGTATCGTCTGCACTGGATACGTGCGGCGAGCCAATGGACTTAAGGCGCAAATCACAACCCGAGCTTGGATACGAGATTTTTTATTTTGAAAAGACGACGCGTTTCGGGGTACTCAGGACCTCTTTATCAAGTCTGTATCCTTGGCAACGTGAGCCCGCTGGTGCACTCTCTTGGAGGTCCCTTTCAGAAGGAATGCTGATGATGATTGCTGGGGAGTGTCCTGCTGTTGCGGCGCTGCCCGGCTTGCTGCACGTGTAGTGTGCAGCAAGCACAGCAGTGCCGCAACAGCAGGACACTCCCCAGCAATCATCATCAGCATTCCTTCTGAAAGGGACCTCCAGGAGAGTGCACCAGCGGGCTCACATTGCCAAGGATACAGACTTGATAAAGGGGTCCTGAGTACCCCTAAAACCCGCGTCGTCATTTCAAAATAAAAAATCTCGTATCCAAGCTCGGGTTGTGATTTGCGCCTTAAGTCCATTGGCTCGGCGCACGTATCCAGTGCAGACGAGACCTTTTTTATATATTCCAGAGGCAACGAAAAGCTTTCCTCTGTGGGAGGTGTATCGTCTGTGTCCTCTGTATCCCCCCAACCATGCTCCAGTGATGGCCATTAGCTGGTCTGTGTGCCACCCTGCTGTGAACATGGTTCCTCCTCCTTCATCTCCTCTTCCACATCCTCCACCTCGTCATCCTCCAGAACTGTGCCCTGGCTGGACAATTGTGTACCTGGCATTTGTGGGTGCAGTAACCCACCCTCGGAGCCACTTGTGAATGACTGGCTGGAAACCCTATAAAATGATCCCTCTTCCTCCTCCTCCTCCTCCTGTGCCACATCCTCTTCCATCATCGCCAGCAGCGTTTTTTCAAGGAGGCATAGAAGTGAGATAGTAACGCTGAGAACGGCGTTATCGGCACCAGTCATGTTGGTGGAGTACTCGAAACAGCGCAACAAGGAACACAGGTCTCGCATGGAGGCCCAGTCATTGGTGGTGAAGTGGTGCTGTTCCGCAGAGTGACTCACCCGTGCGTGCTGCAGCTGAAACTCCACTATCACCTGCTGCTCGCACAGTCTGGCCCGCATGTGCAAGGTGGAGTTCCACCTTGTGGGCACGTCGCATATGAGACGGTGAGCGGGAAGGCCAAAGTTAAGCTGCAGTGGTGAGAACGCTGAAAACGCGCACAGACGGCCTGCACTTTATGCAGCAGCTCTGACATATCGGGGTAATTTTTAAGGAATTTCTGCACCACCAAATTCAGCACATGCGCCAGGCATGGGATGTGTGTCAAACCAGCTAGTCCCAGAGCTGCTATGAGATTTCGCCCATTATCGCACCCCACCAGGCCGGGCTTGAGGCTCACTGGCACCAACCACTCATCTGTCTGTTGTTCAAGGCCCGTCCACAGCTCCTGCGCGGTGTGGGGTTTGTCCCCCAAACTCAACTGCCTGCTGTTGTTTACCCCTGGCTGTGCTGAAGTTGGTGGTGAAGGTGTTATGCTGACCGGATGAGGAGACGGTAGAGGATGAGGAAGCGGAGTAGGAGGAAGAAGCAACAGGAGGCAAACTGAAGCGCCCTGCAATCCTCGGTGGTGGAAGGACATGCGCCAAACTGCTATCCGCCTCAGGCCCAGCCGCCACTGCATTTACCCAGTGTGCTGTTATGGAGATATAACGTCCCTGACCGTGCTTACTGGTCCACGTATCTGTAGTTAGGTGGACCTTGCCACAGATGGCGTTGCGCAGTGCACACCTGATTTTGTCCCCCACTTGGTTGTGCAGGGAAGGGATGGCACGCCTGGAAAAGTAAGTAAGGCTTTTAAAGCTCTCTGTCTCCACCAGACGGAATGACAGCATTTCAAAGGCCAGTAATTTTTAAATGCTGGCATCGCGGGTCAGTAGGGGGGTACTTCCTCTTTGGGAGATGGAGAGATGAACGCTTCCGTGGGACATTGTGGAGATGCTTGGTGACCCAGATGTTGGTGTTGCTGGCAGATCCTCTGTTTGCGGGGTGGCAGGTGGCACTGTCACTCCAGAGGTGGATGAAGAGGCCGAGACTGCAGCAGAAGAGGAAGCATGAGGAGACAGAGACCTTTCTTGGTTTTTGAGGTGTCTACTCCACTGCAGCTCGTGCTTTGCACTTAGATGCCTGGTCATGCAGGTTGTGCTCAGGTTGAGAATGTTTATTCCTCGCATCAGGCTCTGATTGCACAGCGTGCAAACCACTCGTGTCTTGTCGTCAGCACATTGTCTGAAGAACTGCCACGCCAGGGAACTCCTTGGAGCTGGCTTTGGTGTGCTCGTTCCCTTACTGCGGTGGGCAGTAGCAGGCATACTGTCTAGGGGACGGCCAGTCCGCTTTTGCACCCTGCTCCCTCTTCTGCAGTGCTGGTGGCTCTTTGCGACCACCGCCTCTTCCTCCGAACTACACATCATCATAATTCCATGTGGGGTCGAGGACCTCATCGTTCTCCACATCATCTTCCACCCAGTCTTCACCCATGCCCTCCTTGTTGGTCTGCACACTTTTGAAAGCCCCAGCAGTTGGCACCTGTGTTTCGTCATCATCCGAGATGTCCTACCATGTACTCATCTTGAAACATAAGTGGTTGTCCATCGGTGCACTCAATCTCTTCCACTTCTGGGGCAGGGCTAGGTGGATGGCCCTGGGAAACTCTGCTAACAGAATCATCAAAAAGCAGAAGAGACTGCTGCATGACTTGGGGCTCAGACTGCTTGGTTGATTTGCAAGGGGGTGAGGTAAAAGACTGATGGACATCGGCTGCAGGTGCCAACTCTGATCTTTCAGCAGGAGACTGGGTGGGAGACAATGTGAAGGAACTGGAGGCACTGTCAGCAACCCAATCTACTATAGCCTGTACTTGTTTTGGCCTCATCATTTGTAGAGCCGCATTAGGCCCGACCAAATACAGCTGCACTGTCGCCTATTCGCACCTGAGGAAGGTGTTTCACTTGTGCATGTAGCTGGCACAGATCGACCACGTCCTCTCCCTGCAACAGGAGCTCCACCAGCAGCACCACGACCGGGGCCACGTCCCATATTTGACGCTCTCCTCATATTTCTCAAATTTACGATTTTGCCCTAAATGGGTGTTTTTTTAATCGCAGAATAAAACAATATCTAAATGGTGTATCTCACATGTACAGATGTAGACTAGGCCGCAATTAAAGATTTTTGCCCAAAATGGGTGTTTTTCTAATAGCAGAATAGAACCACAGTATCTAAATGGTGTATCTCACACGTACAGATGCAGACTAGGCCCAATTTAAGATTTTTCCTCAAAATGGGTGTTTTTTTAATAGCCGAATAGAACAACAGTATTTAAAGGATGTGTAAAGGATCTCCTGACACCCCCGACTGCGTACCTCCTTTGATGGATGCTCCCAGTGCCTCCCGAGGACGCCAAGCACTCGACACCGATACTACAACAGGAACAGCTCTTACAAGAGCTAGGAGTAATAACCAGGGGAGTATACTCGTATAGCAATCCCCACACACATGAGACGAGGCTCTATGTTGAATGTAAAACAGCAACTCTTTATTGAACACACAGTATTGACTTATATACACATGACATACTGATGACATGACATAGCAGCCAATCCTGTACAGTTTAAACACAAAACTAGCCCTTTCAACAAACACACTGGCATTGTCTGAGATGCAATTAACTAACACACTGGCATTGTCTGAGACGCAATTAACTAACACACCTTGGCATTGTCTGAGACGCAATTAACAAACACACTGGCATTGTCTTTGACGCAATCAACAAAATACAATTACTAAAACACATTGGGCTCTGCCTGTAATACAATTACCAAGCATAATGGGCTAACTTAATCACTCACAGACAGAAACTACACATTTTTCCCAAAACATAGAAAACACCTCAAAACCCCACATATCCCCATAATGTATACATCCATGGATAGCTCTGATCTGGGTGAACAACACATCCCAAAATCACCCAGATCCGAGCAGGGGTTCCCGAATTCCATGGAAGTCACATTTGGCCGGCCGCAAGCATGGCTTTCCTGCCCAAAACAGTTCCACAGATTTAAGCTGTGCGGCCGGCCTGTCTTCTCCTTCAAAGTTAGTATGGGCAATAATTCAGATTTCTGCCAATAATGGGTGTTTATTTAATATCAGAATAGCACAGCAGTATGTAAAGGGTGTATCTCACAATGACAGATGCAGCAAAGGCTGCAAAATTAAGATTTTTGCCCTAAATGGGTGTTTTTTTGATAGTAGAATAGAACAACAGTATGTAAAGGGTGTATCTCACAGTGACAGATGCAGCAAAGGCTGCAATATTAAGTATTTTGCCCAAAAAGAGTGTTTTTTTACTAACAGAATACGACAGCAGTATATAACACTTGAATTTCACACGTACAGATGCGGCAAGGGCTGTAGAATTGTATATTTTGCCCAAAAAGGGTGTTTTTTAAAACCCAGAAAATTATAGCTATATTTCTAGCTTAAATTGCACACTGACTAATGCAGCAGAGGCCCAAGATGAAGGTTATTGCCAAAAATTGTTTTTTTTTTTTCAAAGCCAGAATATTATTGAAGTATTTCAAGCTTGTTTTAAACAATCACAGATGAAGCAAAGGCTGCAATATTAAGTATTTTGCCCAAAAGGGTGTTTTTTTACTAACAGAATATGACAGCTGTATATAATGCTGGAATTTCACACGTGCAGATGCAGCAAGGGCTGTAAAATGGTGTATTTTACCCAAAAAGGGTGTTTTTTAAAACCCCAAAAATTATAGCTGTATTTCTAGCTTAAAATGCACACTGACTAATGCGGCAGAGGCCCCAGATGGGTATTGCCAAAAATGGGTGTTTTTTCAAAGCCAGAAAATTATTTAAGTATTTCAAGCTTGTTTTTAACAATCACAGAGGCAGCAAGGGCTTTAAAATGGTGTATTTTGCCCAAAAAGGGTGTTTTTTTACTAACAGAATATGACAGCAGTATATAACGCTTGAATTTCACACGTACAGATGCAGCAAGGGCTGTAAAATTGTGTATTTTGCCCAAAAAGGGTGTTTTTTTAAACCCAGAAAATTATGGCTGTATTTCTAGCTTAAATTGCACACAGACTAATGCTGCAAAGGCACCAGATATAGGATATTGCCAAAAAAGCCTGATTATTATTGCAGTATTTCAAGCTTGGATTTGAATGTCACAAAAGCACATATGCAGTGCTGGTGCACTGAGCTTGCATAAAATGGCGGGCAGACAGATAAAAGTTATTTTTCTCTGTCACTGGGCTCAGGGCAGGGTAAAAAGATTGTGCACTGCACCCTTACAACAAAATCTATGTAGCTCACTAAGTTCAATTGGAGTTCTGATTAAAGATTCTGTCCTATTCTCTCCCTCACAGCAGCAGCATCCTATCCCTACACTAAGCACAGCAGAGTGACGTGCAGAGCTACATGACTCCAGCTTATATACAGGCTGGGTCACATGCTGCACTGGGCAATCACAGCCATGCCATTAGTAGGCATGGCTGTAATGGCTTCTAAGGGCACACAGTTAAACGCTTGTTGATTAGATGCTCTGCAGCCTTTCAAAAAGCGGCAAGAAATCGCCGAACATCGAACCCGAACCTAAACTTTTACTGAAATGTTCAGGTCTGGGGTCCAAAAATCCTAAAGTTCGGTACGAACCCGAACTTTACAGTTCGGGTTCGCTCAACCCTAATTAGGAGCCATTTTTATGCGTCTTAAAGGGAAACTCTCAAAAATGTGCCCTGCTGGAGCCTACCAATTTTTTATTTCCTATCGGTTTGATGTATATGAATGTGCAGCACTCCATGATTTTTTTTAAAAATGCATACGTTAACACAATTTTTTTTTCTACCATGGAACTGTATGGTGAACAGACACCACTGTACGGCATCAGTCTGAGGCATCTGTTAACGCATACATTTTTTTAAGCATTAAATGGATGGAAAAATAGGATGTGAACCCAGCCCTAGTGTCAGAATAAGCACCAGTACACAGCGGACCAGTGTGGCGGAGAGGGGAGGCCGCCATGTACTGACAGAGCGCTAACTGGTCCTGGTGGTCAGGGATGAGGACTGTGTTTCCCAAGGATCATTTTCTACTGGGAAATACAGGGCACATTATAATACACTAAAATCTATATAATATAAAGATATTAGCCCTACCCCCGAATGATAATACAATTAGGTGATCATTTATTATATAGAAATAAGTCTATGTTAGGCGTATTTCTGACACAGATTGTGGCGCAAAGGTCCTTAGCACCGCAATCTGCATATTTTTCCCGCTCATGTAAGGTCTAAAAAAGGATGGCGTGGGCATGGAAGGGGATACAGTTATGGCCATCCAGTTATTGGATACCACCACCATACATTGACCGGATAACACCTCTGTACAGTGACAGGATAACACCGCCATATCGTGACTGGATAAAAGGGTATAAGAGGGCAAAGTACAGGGAATGACTAGGGGCACTACACAGGGTGTGGTAAGAGTGCACAATGCTGGGTATAAGGAGGCACAGTACGGGGTGGGGGGCACAGTCACATGACCCTGTGACATTAGAAGGTCCTTAAGGTGAATGCGGTTCATACGCCACCATAATGAGAGGCAGAGAAGTGAGACAGGGATGTGATTATGTGGCTAGAGATAAAAAGTTTAACTGTCGGCCATTACAGGCCCCAAAAATTAGGCAATAGGCATTCGCCTGACAGCAAAGAACTTTGTATTCTGTGGCTGGAGGTACATTAGGCGGTCACAGGATAAATATATAAGTGTCGGCCAGTACAGGCCCCAAAAATTAGGCAATAGGCATTCGCCTGACAGCAAAGAACTTTGTATTCTGTGGCTGGAGGTACATTAGGCGGTCACAGGATAAATATGTAACTGTCGGCCAGTACAGGCCCCAAAAATTAGGCAATAGGCATTCACCTGAAAGCAAAGAACGTTGGATTCTGTGGCTGGAGGTACATTAGGCAGTCACAGGATAAATATTTAAAAGTCATCCAGTATAGGCCCCAAAAATTAGGCAATAGGAACTCACCTGACAGCAAAGAACTTTGGATTCTGCGGCTGGAGGTACAATAGGTGATCACAGGATAAATATACGATATAACTGTCGGCCAGTACAGGCCCCAGAAAATTAGGCATTCACCTGACATAAAAAGCCTTTATGCCGCTGTATAGCTGTATATACATAAGGCAAGGACCATTCTTTGTTCTAAGTGGTGGCGGATATGTGTGGGCTGGCATGGGGAAATTCAATTACACGTGGTCATCACAGGTGTTGAATTCCTATGAGATCCATGCCTCATTCATTTAAAAAAATGTGAGGTAGTCCACACTGTAATAAGCTAGGGGAGTGAGCTTATCGGTCATGATCCCCCCTGCTGTGCTGAACGTCCTTTCGGACACGACACGAGACGAGGGGCAAGCCAAGAGTTCCATGGCAAATTGTGCCAGCTCTGGCCACAGGTCAAGCCTGCACACCCAGTAGTCAAGGGGTTCCTTGCTTCTCAGAGCGTCCACATTGACCATTAACCCCATGTAGTTGGACACCTGTCGGTCTAGGCCATGGATGTCAAACTCATGGCCCTCCAGATGTTGCAAAACTACAACTCCCAGCATTCCCTGATAGCTGCAGTATGCCCAGGCATCATGGGAGTTGTAGTTTTGCAACAGCTGGAGGGCCACGTGTTTGACATCCCTGGTCTAGGCGTATCCTGAGGCTGGATCCAGAGGGTGGCTGTTGATGGGTTGGCTGCAATAATGATCTCATATTCGAAGTGACCAACACATCTTCACACCTCCCTCTTTTTCCAGGCGAGGTAGGATTGGTACCCGCACCTATTTCATTGTGGGTGGAAATTCCTCTGCCAGTGCCCGCAACAGCAGAATGCAGCATCTCTCGAGCAAGGCCCGGAAATGCTGCATTCTGACAGCCCTCTGTGATGCTGGTAACATGTCCGCCATTTTGTGTTTGTACCGGGGGTCTAAGTAAGTTGCCACCCAGTACTGGTCCTTGGACTTTATGCGTTTTATACGGGGGTCCCTCTTCAAATACTGGAGCATGAAGGCCCCCATTTGCACTAAATTGGAAGCGGTGGAGCTAATTGCCCAGGAGAATGTCTTCCTCGGTCTCCTCTCCCAAGCCACGGACAACACCAGGGATCCCCAAAAAGTTTTAAGCCTGCTCTTCTTGCTCCTCCTCCTCCTCCCCCCAGCCACCATCCTCCTCCTCCTTCCCTTCAGACTCCTGCTGACTTGTCTCAGATGAAGCAGCCCCCCCCTGGGAATTTATTCTGCATTGCAACTTCCTCATCTTCCAGCTCCAGCTCCTCGACAGCTTGATAAATGACACAATGTAATGCACGCTCCAGAAAGAAGGCGTAAGGTAAGATGTCACTGATGGCACCCTGGCTGCGACTGACCAGTTTGGTGATCTCATCAAATGACCGCTGAAATCTGCATGTGTCGTGCATGAGCAGCCACTGGCACGGTGAAAATAAAAACCAAGCTCCCAAGAACCTGTCCTGCCGCAAAGTTCGTACAGGTAGTCGTTAACAGCACGTTTCTGCTGGAACAGCCTATCAAACATATACAGTCAGGTCTATAAATATTGTGACATCAACACAATTGTAAAATTTTTGGCTCTATACACCACCACAATGGATTTGAAATGAAACAAACAAGATGTGCTTTAACTGCAGACTGTCAGCTTTTATTTGAGGGTATTTACATCCAAATCAGGTGAACGGTGTAGGAATTACAACAGTTTGCATATGTGCCTCCCACTTGTTAAGGAACCAAAAGCAATGAGACAATTGGCTTCTCAGCTGTTCCATGGCCAGGTGTGTGTTATTCCCTCATTATCCCAATTACAAGGAGCAGATAAAATGTCCAGAGTTCATTAGAAATCTCGAAGTAGGCAGCAGCGGCGGGGGCCACCCTCCTTGGGCTGATCTGGGTACTGTCGTCAGACCGCTGAGTGGCGGCTATTGCTATCTCCTCTTCCTCATCCGATGTCAAGAATGGCTGCGCATCTGTAAGGTCTGGGAAGAGATGGGAAAATAATTCCTCTGACTAGAGTGGAAGGGCTATGGTGGTGGTGGTGATGGTGTCTTTGGGGGTGCACACAGCAGAGTGAGGAGGGTGCAGAAACGGAAGGCTGAGTGAGCCACTCAACCAACTCTGGTGCGCCCTTTGAAGTTCTCGCACGCGCCTTCTCCAACTTCCCACTTAGGTTCTGGCCTGTTGCACCTGCCCGACCCCTACCATTCCTGCTGAACGGTCTGCCTCTTCCTCTGCCTGTCATTTTATACTCTCTGCCTAAGTCCGTAGAGAAGAGCAGTATTTGTGGAAGAAGGTATAGGAGGTATAGAAGTTTGGACACACCTTCTCATTCAAAGAGTTTTCTTTATTTTCATGACTATGAAAATTGTAGATTCACACTGAAGGCATCAAAACTATGAATTAACACATGTGGAATTATATACATAACAAAAAAGTGTGAAACAACTGAAAATATGTCTATTATATATATATATATATATATATATATATATATAAATATTCTAGGTTCTTCAAAGTAGCCACCTTTTGCTTTGATTACTGCTTTGCATACTCTTGACATTCTCTTGATGAGCTTCAAGAGGTAGTCACCTAAAATGGTCTTCCAACAGTCTTAAAGGAGTTCCCAGAGATGCTTAGCACTTGTTGGCCCTTTTGCCTTCACTCTGCGGTCCAGCTCACCCCAAACTATCTCGATTGGGTTCAGGTCCGGTGACTGTGGAGGCCAGGTCATCTGGCGCAGCACCCCATCACTCTCCTTCATGGTCAAATAGCCCTTACACAGCCTGGAGGTGTGTTTGGGGTCATTGTCCTGTTGAAAAATAAATGATGGTCCAACTAAACGCAAACCGGATGGAATAGCATGCCGCTGCAAGATGCTGTGGTAGCCGACTAGTTCAGTATGCCTTCAATTTTGAATAAATCCCCAACAGTGTCACCAGCAAAGCACCATCACACCTCCTCCTCCATGCTTCACGGTGGGAACCAGGCATGTAGAGTCCATCCGTTCACCTTTTCTGCGTCGCACAAAGACACTTGGAACCAAAGGTCTCAAATTTGGACTCATCAGACCAAAGCACAGATTTCCACTGGTCTAATGTCCATTCCTTGTGTTCTTTAGCCCAAACAAGTCTCTTCTGCTTGTTGCCTGTCCTTAGCAGTGGTTTCCTAGCAGATATTCTACCATGAAGGCCTGATTCACACAGTCTCCTCTTAACAGTTGTTTTAGAAATGTGTCTGCTGCTAGAACTCTGTTTGGCATTGACCTGGTCTCTAATCTGAGCTGCTGTTAACCTGTAATTTCTGAGGCTGGTGACTCGGATGAACTTATCCTCCGCAGCAGAGGTGACTCTTGGTCTTCCTTTCCTGGGGCGGTCCGCATGTGAGCCAGTTTCTTTGTAGTGCTTGATGGTTTTTGTGACTGCACTTGGGGACACTTTTAAAGTTTTCCCAATTTTTCAGACTGACTGACCTACATTTCTTAAAGTAATGATGGCCACTCGTTTTTCTTTACTTAGCTGCTTTTTTCTTGCCATAATACAAATTCTAACAGTCTATTCAGTAGGACTATCAGCTGTGTATCCACCTGACTTCTCCACAACGCAACTGATGGTCCCAACCCCATTTATAAGGCAAGAAATCCCACTTATTCAACCTGACAGGGCACATCTGTGAAGTGAAAACCATTTCAGGTGACTACCTCTTGAAGATCATCAAGAGAATGCCAAGAGTGTGCCTAAGCAGTAATCAAAGCAAAAGGTGGCTACTTTGAAGAACCTAGAATATTACATATTTTCTGTTGTTTCACAATTTTTTGTTTTGTATATAATTCCACATGTGTTAATTCATCGTTTTGATGCCTTCAGTGTGAATCTACAATTTTCATAGTCATGAAAATAAAGAAAACTCTTTGAATGAGAAGAAGTGTCCAAACTTTTGGTCTGTACTGTATATAGCACCCCTCAATCAGTATTTGTCAGAAACAGGTATATAGCAACCCCCAATCAGGATTTTGTGGAAGAAGGTATATAGCACCCCTTGATCAGTATTTGTCGGAAACAGGTATATAGCACCCCTCAATCAGGATTTTGTGGAAGAAGGTATATAGCACTCCTCAATCAGTATTTGGGGAAACAGGTATATGGCACCCCTCAATCAGTGTTTTGTGGAAGCAGGTGTATTGTAGCCCTCAATCAGTATTTTGTGGAAGAAGGTATATGGCACTCCATCATTATTAGACGGAAACAGGTATATAGCACCCCTCAATCAGTATTTGGCAAAAACAGGTATATGGCACCCCTCCATCAGTATGCTGTGGAAGCAGGTGTATCGCACCTCCCAATCAGTATTTTGTGGAAGCAGGTACATAGTACCCCTCGATCAGTATTTGGCGAAAACAGGTATATAGCAACCCTCAATCAGTATTTGGCGAAAACAGGTATATAGCACCCCTCAATCAGTATTTGGCAGAAACAGGTATATAACACCCCTCAATCAGTATTTGGCGGAAACAGTTATATAGCACCCCTCAATCAGTATTTGGCAGAAACAGGTATATGGCACCCCTCAATTAGTATTTTGCGGAAGCAGGTGTATCGCAGCCCCCAATCAGTATTTGTTGGAAGAAGGTATATAGCAATAGCACCCCTTAATCAGTATTTTGTGGAAGAAGGTATATGGCACCACTCAATCAGTATTTGGCGGAAACAGGTGTATAGCACCCCTCAATTAGTATTTGGCGGAAACAGGTATATAGCACCCCTCAATCAGGATTTTGTGGAAGAAGGTATATCGCAGCCCTCAAGCAGTTGTTTTTTGGGGCAACAGGTATATCACACCCGTTGCAATTAGTTACTGAAATAGCGTTTATTCCTCTATCTACATGCAGTATTTCAGCAGAACCGCACACAACTTCTGCACAATAAAACTACACTATAATATAAATTCTATGTTAGAAAGTATATTATAAGTATATCAGATCCCTCTATATCACACCTATCAATAGCACACCTATACCAGTCCTTAAAAGGACTTTTGTGGCCCTATTATCTAGCATTTGGTGTCCCTAATTGTCCCTGCTTCAAAATGCAACACTGTCAAAACACATAATGTAAAATGTCAGGGGGAGAAAACCAGAACTGGATCACACATCCACCATCCCACCAGCACAGCGCCACAAAAACAAAAGCTACAACGCAGTACTGCACCATGTGGACAGTTATCTAACACAACATGTCCATTGCTATCAGGAGCTGCAGATCAATGACCACTACTATGCAGACTTCAGCAAAATTAAAACCACCTGTGTGAAATGGGAGGAGTGCTGATACTATTGGTAAAGAAGAAAGATTTAAACAACATGTCAGGAGGAGAAAACCAGAACTGAATCGCACATCCACAATGCTAAGCTTTGATATAATTAAACTCACTTCTCAGCGCTATATTAAAGTGTACAGCCCCCCATACTACATGCTGTACAAGAGGCATTAGTGAACGTTTTGATCAAAAGGCATAAGCCCACTCACCACGCCAAGGTCGCCTCTTAGAGTGAGACCTACTCTGACAAAAAGGCACAGCAAAATGCGGTGACAAAGTGGCACTGCCCTAGTAGGCAGCGGGACCCAGGAGTCAAACAGCAACCCTGCTGTCTGACAATGCCCCCCTGACACTGGTTCCTACCATCCCACCAGTGAGCGGGCTTATGCTTTTTGATAAAAATGTACACTAATGCCTCTTGTACTGCATGTAGTATCTTCAATATGGCGCTGAGAAGCGAGTTTAATTAGATCAAAGCATAGCATTGTGGATGTGCGATCCAGTTCTGTTTTTCTCCCCCTGATAAACATAATGTAAAATGGCTGCCAGATCGGGTTCTGTTATAGGATTGGGGGTGTGTCTATGTGCTGAAACATCTCAATTGGCTGTCCTGTCCTACCTGATGGATGTGTCATGGGTCAAAGTTCGGTGCTATGTAAAAAATATGGTGCGTGCGAATATCGCCATATGTTCGAACGCCGGGTGAACCACAAGGCCATCTCTATCAAGTGGCACCATGACGATGCGCCTATGCCGGCCTGAATCCTATCAGAGGGAACGAAGGACAGGGAGACATTGCTCCTGTGCCCGGCTGCAGCATTTAACTGTATTTCGTCCTACAGTTGAATAGCAATAGATAGTGTCTGCCTGACACCCCCCTTGATGTAGAAACAGTGGCGTACACACAGGGGTCACAGTTGTGACCGGGCCCGGCACTCCAGGGGGCCCAGCCACCTGTGGACCCCCCAGTCCGCTGGCAGGGGTCCCGCTGTACTCACATGTAATGGAGTGCTCTGATGGGGCCTGGCATGAAGTACAGTGGCAATTTCGGGTCCTATCAGAGCGCTCCATTCATTACATGAATAATATGGGGGTGCGGGGGGGGGGAGGAAGAGGGGGGGCACACTCACTCGCACCCGGCCAGGCAGTTCCTTTTTCATAGTGAAGCAGGGAAACCTCTCTGCTCCCTGCTTCACTTATCTTCAGAGCTCAGGAGCTCCCCCTCCTGGTGCCACATTGCACTGCTGGCTGTGGGAGGAGAGCTGAAAGCCCGGGAATCTGCCTCCTGTCATCAGGGAAGAAGGTAAGTATGTTTTTTTTTTCTAATGTTGCAGACTGGGGGCAGGGGGATGTTTGATGGGCACAACTAGAGTGAGGGGGCACAAAAGTTGGCATCTCTACTGAGGGGCACCTAATCTGCCATAACTAATTTGAGGGGGCACCTAATCTGGCATAACTAATTTGAGGGGGCACCTATTCTGGCATAACTACTGTGAGGGGGGCACATATGAAGGCATAACTATGAGGGGGAACATATGAAGGCATAACTACTGTAAGGGGGCATGTAATCTGGCATAACCACTGTGAGGGGCACATATGTGGGCATAGCTAATGTGAGGGGCACAATCTGGCATAACCACTCTAAGGGGGTACATATATGGACATATTTACTTTGAGGGGGCACATAACCGGGCATAAATACTGTGATGGAGCCCATAATCTGGCATTACTACTGTGAGAGGACACATAATCTGGCATAACCACCCTGAGGGGGCACATATCTTGGCATATCTACTTTGAGGGGGCACATAACAGGGCATAAATACTGTGAAGGGGCACATAATCTGCCATAACTACTGTGAGGAGCACATAATCTGGCATTACTACTGTAAGGGGAAGCATAATCTGGCATTAATACTATGAGGGGACACATAATCTGGCATTACTACTGTGAGGGGACACATATCTGGGCATAACTATTGTAAGGGGACACATATTTTGCATAACTACTATGAGGGGGCACATATCTGGGCATAACTACTGCGACAGGAACCAAGGTGGGCATAACTACTGTGAGGGGCCACAAGTTCGACATTAGTACTGTGTGGTTGCACTTAAGGGAAATGTCCTAGATTACCTGGCTATACATTGGCATGGCTCAGTCTCACAGAGCAGCACAGGCCCCCCTGCTGGCGATTTCACAGGGGCAATCACCATCCCTTCCTTATGTGATTATTATTTTTCTCTCACCACAGGGACCTTGTTCTGGATCCAGCGGACATCACGCCGATGCCAGTGACACCCTGGATGAGGTAGGACCAGATTTTATTAGGACTGGGTTGGTGTAGCCATGCATTGGGCCTAGGGCTCTTTAACACGAGCGGACTCTGTGCGGGTAATCCGCTGCGTAAAAGACAGCCAAGCCCCGTTCTGGACAGCAGAGACACGGAGCATTAACTTGATTGATAATGCTCCGTGCCTCTCTGTGATCTTTTTACTACAAAATCACAGAGAGATAAAGTTGTCACCATGATTTTGTAGTAAAAAGATCACAGTCAATCATGTTACTTCTCCGTGTCTCTGCTGTCCAGAATGGGGCTTGGCGCTCATTCACGCAGCGGATTAGCCACACGGAAAGAGCCCTTAGTAAGAAAATCTGCAAGTTCTTTGTAAAAATGTTTGCACTGTGGCCCATAACACAATAGTTACACCACTGGTAGGGGAGGTAGTGGGGGGTAGGTGGAGGCAGGTTGGGGGGGGGCGACGGGGAGGGGGCCCCATGGATCAGTTTTGCACCGGGGCACCGTGGATTAAGTGTACGCCACTGGGTAGCAAGGTAATGCCCTCTGCCGTCATACCCCTCTCCTGGTCCTAGAAACAGTTCTATTGCATAACAGATCACCTATGCTTGCCCATAAACTTCTATTATGACGGATTAAAACGGAATGCCTCTTAAAGGCTTCAATTTTGCATTCCGTCTATGAATCAATTATATTCCATTATAAAAGGAACCTATAACAGAATACCGTAATGCAAGTGCAAACCCGGCATAAGGTTACTTTTACATACAGTACAGAGCAAAAGTTTGGACACACCTTCTCATTCAAAGAGTTTTCTTTATTTTCATGACTATGAAAATTGTAGATTCACACTGAAGGCATCAAAACTATGAATTAACACATGTTGAATTATATACATAACAAAAAAGTGTGAAACAACTGAAAATATGTCATATTCTAGGTTCTTCAAAGTAGCCACCTTTTGCTTTGATTACTGCTTTGCACACTCTTGGCATTCTCTTGATGAGCTTCAAGAGGTAGTCACCTGAAATGGTTTTCACTTCACAGGTGTGCCCTGTCAGGTTTAATAGGTGGGATTTCTTGCCTTATAAATGGGGTTGGGACCATCAGTTGCGTTGTGGAGAAGTCAGGTGGATACACAGCTGATAGTCCTACTGAATAGACTGTTAGAATTTGTATTATGGCAAGAAAAAAGCAGGAAAAAAGTTAAGAAAAACGAGTGGCCATTACTTTAAGATATGAAGGTCAGTCAGTCTGAAAAATTGGAAAACTTTGAAAGTGTCCCCAAGTGCAGTCACAAAAACCATCAAGCGCTACAAAGAAACTGGCTCACATGCGGACCGCCCCAGGAAAGGAAGACCAAGAGTCACCTCTGCTGCGGAGGATAAGTTCATCTGAGTCACCAGCCTTAGAAATCGCAGGTTAAGAGCAGCTCAGATTAGAGACCAGGTCAATGCCACACAGAGTTTTAGCAGCAGACACATCTCTAGAACAACTGTTAAGAGGAGACTGTGTGAATCAGGCCTTCATGGTAGAATATCTGCTAGGAAACCACTGTTAAGGACAGGCAACAAGCAAAAGAGACTTGTTTGGGCTAAAGAACACAAGGAATGGACATTAGACCAGTGGAAATCTGTGCTTTGGTCTGATGAGTCCAAATTTGAGACCTTTGGTTCCAAGTGTCTTTGTGCGACGCAGAAAAGGTGAACGGATGGACTCTACATGCCTGGTTCCCACCGTGAAGCATGGAGGAGGAGGTGTGATGGTGTGGGGGTGCTTTGCTGGTGACACTGTTGGGGATTTATTCAAAATTGAAGGCATACTGAACCAGCATGGCTACCACAGCATCTTGCAGCGGCATGCTATTCCATCCGGTTTGCGTATAGTTGGACCATCATTTCTTTTTCAACAGGACAATGACCCCAAACACACCTCCAGGCTGTGTAAGGGCTATTTGACCATGAAGGAGAGTGATGGGGTGCTGCGCCAGATGACCTGGCCTCCACAGTCACCGGACCTGAACGCAATCGAGATGGTTTGGGGTAAGCTGGACCGCAGAGTGAAGGCAAAAGGGCCAACAAGTGCTAAGCATCTCAGGGAACTCCTTTAAGACTGTTGGAAGACCATTTCAGGTGACTACCTCTTGAAGCTCATCAAGAGAATGCCAAGAGTGTGCAAAGCAGTAATCAAAGCAAAAGGTGGCTACTTTGAAGAATCTAGAATATGACATATTTTCAGTTGTTTCACACTTTTTTTGTTATGTATATAATTCCACATGTGTTAATTCATAGTTTTGATGCCTTCAGTGGGAATCTACAATTTTCATAGTCATGAAAATAAAGAAAACTCTTTGAATGAGAAGGTGTGTCCAAACTTTTGGTCTGTACTGTATGTGGCACAGTCAAAGCCATAATAGTATGCTGGTCTGGGCACCCTCAGTATTAAAACAAAACAAGAAGGGTGCTATCCACATGTATATTTATAAGCTACACTTTATACAAGTACTTGCCAAGGAAAGAATGCACACCAAGAAATAAAACAATACATTTTTACAAAACTTTATTGGATCAATTAAAAACAATTAAAAACACCAACAAGGGGACTTAAATTTCACAACATTTTATAGGAACATCTCCACCCACAGTACAATACATAATATGGCCAGTGAAAAGAGGTCCAAGTGAATTTTATCCAAGTGTAAGAAAGACTCCAAGATGTACATGATCGAGTGCTAATAATCAAGTAAATAAATTAGGAAAATTCATAATATGAGATCACATGTGCAAAATAAAGTTCTAGTGCAAGCTAACGGAATCACAAAAAAATTGACTAAATTATTTTATGATCTGTTAAATAAATAGAAAAACAGGGCCTCTATCGCAGTGCTGTAAATGTTAAATACCACACATATCACTGCTATGGATATTACGCAGCTTCTGGCAGGCTGTTCCAGCACAGAATGCTGGGGATTGGCTAGACAGAAACTGATGCACACATTATAGTTTACATGGCCGGCAGACATTCTAGTAGCATCCAGCAAGATAACTTCGACAGGCTGTTCAATGCCGGAATACTACTGAGCCGCAGATAGGGCTGCAGCTATCGATTATTTAAGTAATCAAGTATTCTACCTATTAATTAAACGATTAATCGAGTACTCTAATATGAAAAAAGAAATTAAAATAAAGTTTTCTATTAAAACTCATCAGCCCCCCATGCCATCATCAGACCCCCCTGCTATCAGTCCCTTCCTCACTGCCATCAGTCTCCCTCCCATATGCCATCAGTCCTCATCGTCTTTAGCAACCCTCCATGCCATCAGTTCTCCCCTGTGCCATCAGTTCCCACCCAGTGCCATCAGTTCCCACCCAGTGCCATCAGTTCCCCACCCAGTGCCATCAGTTCCTACCCCAGTGCCAACAGCTACCCCCCCCCCCCAGTGCCACCAGCTCCCCCATGCCATCAGCTCCCCCCAGTGCCATCATTTCCCCACTAGTGCCATAAGTCCCCCTCAGTGCCATCAGTTCCCCCCGTGCCATCAGTTGCCCCCCATGCCATCAGTCCCCAGCACCTGTCAAATCAAATACTTACCTTTCCTCCTAGGAGTGCCTCCGACACTCCACCGCTCTTCCACTGTCCTCTTCATGTGATGCACTGGGATCTGACACACAGATCAGGTCATAGTGCGCACTTACGTACACTACAGTCTGACGTGTGTATGTAAGGAGCACAGTGCAGCGCGGTGTCGGCTGGCAGGAGACCATGGAGCGGTAAGAAGTAGCATGCGCTTCACTCACGCTCCATGGTCTCATGGTACATATCATTTTCTTCTGTTGATTTACTCAGTGGATTAGAGTAATAATAGCCCTACTCGCAGATGCGAAACTAACCTACGGATAGAAGGAGAACAGTTTATAAATAAATAAATGACATACTAAATCTTTTTCAACTAAAATATAACAATCTGCTCAGCTCCTCCTGCTCTCTAACATGCTGCTGATTGCATTTTTAAATGTGCAGTGTTCCCTTTAATGAATAAAATGTATGCTGTATACCAGACCACTGACCTCAAATAATCCTAGAGACAAGTGCAACAAACAAGCTGGCCGATTTTAGCATGGTTGACAGTTTACTACCATAATGTTTAATCTGGGTCTAGCTTCCTCAAGTGACTGTTGCTGTTTATGTCATAGCTGACTACATGTGTCTCTAGAAAGAGCGGATTGTTTAATGTGCTTTCATATCTTATTACCACATAACTGAAACACGCTGTATCAGACTAAGATCTGTCGGCTCACCTTTGACAAGCTTAGTATACTGTTTACGTTTTTTTTTTTACATGTTAGGATATCACTTTGACATAAAATGTACGCAAAATAATAAATATACAATTTTAATTACAATCATGTAAAAATGTATTAACCCCTTCTTGTCATAAACGATTTTCATTTTTTTATTTTCGCTTTTTCCCTCATGCCTTTTTTCCCTCATTTACTATACAGGAAAAACTTCTTTAAATATTCATAGTTTAGGCATTTTCATATACAGCAAAATCAGTGATGTTTATTTTTTTATTGTATATTTAACTTTTATATGCAAAATAGGAAAAGGTGTGATTTAAATGTTTAATTCTTCCTAGAGGACTTGTAATTATCGGACTTTACTATAGAAGGTTTACCATTGCAGTCTATTTGAAAACTGATGTTTTCCTGTTGAGCCCCACCTGAGTAAGGGCTCAATAAGAGCTATGGCAGGCCTGGGAGCCTCAGAAAGACTCTCAGCTGCAATAGTAGCTGAATGGCTCCCACAATTTCGTTGCATGGAAGGGTAATTCAGTCACTGGTAAATGACCTCTCAGATGCTGTGGACACAATTGACCACAGCATCTCAGGGGTTAAAGGTGTTGGGCAGTGGCTTAATATTGAAGAACTATCCTTAGGATAGGTCATCAATATCAGATCGGTGGTGGTCCAACTCTCAGCAGCCCTGCCAATAAGCTGTTTGAAGGGGCCTTAGTACTCATGCAAGCGCTGCATCTTTTTAAATGTTTATCTGTATAATGTCTACATTAGAGATGGCCTTGCGGTTCGCCCGGCGGTCGTTTTGCGGCGAGCTTTGCGCGTTCGCGACTTGCTAAACATGTGAACATATGGCGATGTCCGCCTGGCCCATATTCTTTTGCATTGCGCCGAACTTTGACCCATGACACATCCATCAGGTGGGACAGGACAGCCAATTGAGACGTTTCAGCACATGGACATACTCCTACCCTATAAAAAAAAATAATAATATCTGGCAGCCATTTTACATTCTGTGTTTTGCCAGTGTAGGGAGAGGTTGCTTTGTGGAGCAGGGACAGGCTGTTAGGGACACCAGATGCTAGCTAATAGGGCCATAAAAGCCCTTTTAAGGACTGGTATAAGTGTGCTATCGATAGGTGTGATATACTGAGGGGTGTGATATACTTATACTTATAATATACTTTCTAACATAGAAAGTATATTATAGTGCATTTGTATTGTGCAGCAGGTGTGATATACTTGTTGCCCCAAAAAAACTGAGGGGTGTGATATACCTATAATATACTTTCTAACATAGAAAGTATATTGTGCATTTGTATTGTGCAGCAGTTGTGTGCAGGACAAGCGCTATTGGAACAACTATTTGCAACGGGTGTGATATACCAGTTGCCACAAAAAAAAAAATGATTGAGGGGTGTGATATACCTTCTTTCACAAAATACTGATTGAGGGCTGCAAAATGCCTGTTTCCCCAAATAAACAGGGTGTTGTGATATAACTGCTGTGGTACAAAAAAAAAATTGAGGGGTGTGATATATCTGCTTCCACAAAATACTGATTAGGGGTTCGATATACCTGTTTCCACCAAATATTGATTGAGACCTACGATATACCTGCTTCCACAAAATACTGATTAAGGGGTTCAATATACCTGTTTCCACCAAATATTGATTGAGGCCTTCGATATAGCTGCTTTCACAAAATACTGATTAATGGGTTCGATATACCTGCTTCCACAAAATACTGATTAAGGGGTTCGATATACCTGTTTCCACCAAATATTGATTGAGGCCTGCGATATACCTGCTTCCACAAAATACTGATTAAGGGCTTTTATATACCTGCTTCCACAAAATACTGATTGAGGGCTGCGATATACCTGCTTCCACAAAATACTGATTAAGGGTAAGATATACCTGTTTCCACCAAATATTGATTGAGGCCTGCGATATAGCTGCTTTCACAAAATACTGATAAATGGGTTTGATATACCTGTTTCTACCAAATATTGATTGAGGCCTGCAATATACCTGCTTCCACAAAATACTGATTGAGGCCTACGATATACCTGCTTCCACAAAATACTGATTAAGGGGTTTGATATACCTGTTTCCACCAAATATTGATTGAGGCCTGCGATATAGCTGCTTTCACAAAATACTGATAAATGGGTTCGATATACCTGTTTCTACCAAATATTGATTGAGGCCTGCGATATACCAGCTTCCACAAAATACTGATTAAGGGGTTTGATATACCTGCTTCCACAAAATACTGATTAAGGGGTTCGATATACCTGTTTCCACCAAATATTGATTGAGGCCTGCGAAATACCTGCTTCCACAAAATACTGATTAAGGGGTTCAATATCCCTGTTTCCACCAAATATCGATTGAGGCCTACGATATACCGGCTTCCACAAAATACTGATTAAGGGGTTCGATATACTTGTTTCCACCAAATATTGATTGAGGCCTGCGATATACCTGCTTTCACAAAATACTGATTAATGGGTTCGACATACCTGTTTCTACCAAATATTGATTGAGGCCTGCGATACACCTGCTTCCACAAAATACTGATTAAGGGGTTTGATATACCTGCTTCCACAAAATACTGATTAAGGGGTTCAATATACCTGTTTCCACCAAATATTGATTGAGGCCTGCGATATACCTGCTTCCAGGGACTACTTTTCTAGAGACTTAGGCACAGGGTCATTTTGAAAATGACAGGCAGAGGAAGAGGCAGGCTGTTCCACAGGGGTGGTAGGGGTCGGGCAGGTGCACCAGGCTGGAGCCTAAGTGGGAAGTTTGAGAAGGCGCGTGCGATTACTTCAAAGGGCGCACAAGAGTTGGTTGAGTGGCTCACTCACCCTTCTGCTTCGGCACCCTCCTCACTCTCTGCTGTGTGCACCCCCAAATGCACCACCACCAGCACCATAGCCCCTCCACTCTAGTCAGATGAATTATTTTCCCATCCCTTCCCAGACTGTACCAATGCGCAGCCATTCTTGACATCGGATGAGGAAGAGGAGGTAGCAATGGCCGCCACCCAGCAGTCTGACGCCCCGGTTCAGCCCAAGGAGGGATATCCCCTCTATTGCTGCCTACTCCAAGATCTCTAATGTCAGTGGTGGTGAAGGTGACGATGATGACATGTTGATGGACATCACGTGGGTGCCCACAAGAGAGGAAGAGGAGGGAAGTTCATAGCGAGAGACGGAGCAGCAGAGAGGGATGTGAAGCAGGCAGAGCTCGCAGTGCACAGAAGGCAAAAAGCAAATGTATCTGGAGCGAGCCATCAACTATGCACGGTCACTTCTGCCGCTCCCAGGACGCCGGCGCATGGCTCCTCAGTGTGGGCTGTTTTTAGCGTGTCAGCTGCTGATAATAGTGTTGCCATCTGCAGCCTGTGCTGTCAATGCATAAGTTGCGGTAAGCCCAACACTCACCTAGTCAAAACCGCCTTAATAAGGCACCTGGCCTCCCATCACTGAGCCCAGTGGGAGCAACGCCGTCAGAACCCACAAAGCCACACTCCCGGCACTCCACATCCTGACTCTTCTCCTTCTTCTCCCATTTGTCCTCCACTCCACCTTCCACCATGCCGTCGTCACGTTCATGTGGCACAAGGCAGGCTTCCGTGGCCCAAATGTTCGAGCATAAAAAGTTGATGACACCGGATAACCCTCTTGCCCAACAGCTGACTGCTGGCATGTCGGAACTGCTAGCCCACCAACTACTGCCATATAAACTGGTGGACTCGAAGGCCTTTAGAACATTTGTGGCCATTGGCACACCACGATGGAAGGTCCCCAGAAGGAAATATTTCTCCCAGAAGGGCATCCCAGAGCTATATGGCCACATTCAGTGGTAATTGAATATATCTATGGCACACAGTGTCTGTGCCAAGATACATCTGACCACAGACACGTGGTCTAGCAAACACAGGCAGGGAAGGTACATAACTTTTACTGCCCACTGGGTGAACCTTCTGACAGCCGTCAAGCAGGCAACCCGTGGCTCCCGTGTGGATTTGGTGTTACTGCCAAGGATTGCATGCAGGCCTGCCTCTTCTTCTTCTACTCCTCCTCCTACTCCATCTTCCATCATCTCCTCTGTTGACTCCTCCTTTTCCACTGCTACCGCCTCTTCCGCTGCGCTCCCCAAGCTCCCCAGAACCTATTCGACGTCCCAGATGAGACATTGCCATGCTGTGCTGCGGCTGTTGTGCCTGGAAGCCAACAGCCACACAGGTCCTGCACTGCTTTCAGTGGTGTATGACAACAGCACCAATTTTCTGAGCGAGCTGAAACAGGGCAAAATGACACACGTGCCATGCATGGCACACTTCCTGAACTTAGTCGTGCAGAAATTCGTTGCCCCGGTGTCCAGGACGTCTTGCGGCAGGCCAGGAAAATCTCTGGCCATTTTAGAAGATCTTACACGGCCATGTCTCGCCTTGCTGATGTTCAGCGGCGACACCACTTGCCCATCAGACATGTAATTTGTGACAGCCCGACGACCTGGAACTCCACCTTGTATATGCTTGATAGGCTGCTCCAGCAGCAACGTGCCGTTAACGACTACCTGTACGAACTTTGCAGCAGGACAGGTTCTGGGGAGCTTGGTTTCTTTTCATCACTCCAGTGGCTGCTTATGCGCGATGCATGCAAACTTCTGCGGCCATTTGATAGGATCACCAAAACTGGTCAGTCGCAGCCAGGGTGCCATCAGTGACATCGTACCTTGCGCCTTTTTTCTAGAGCTTGCATTCCGTTGTGTCATTGATCAAGCCATCGAGGAGCAGGAGCTGGAAGATGAGGAAGTTGCAATGCTGAATGAATTCCCAGGGGGAAATACTCCATCTAAGACAAGTCAGCAGTAGTCTGAAGAAAAGGAGGAGGAGGATGGTGGCTGGGGGAAGGAAGAGGAAGAGCAAGAAGAGCAGGCTTAAAACTTTTCGAGGATCCCTTGTGTTGTCCGTGACTGGGGGGAGTAGACCAATGACAACATTCTCCTGGGCAATTAACAGGCGACAGGGCGCTTCACCGCTTCCAATTTAGTGCAAATGGGGGCCTTCATGCTCCAGTGTTTGAAGAGGGACCACCGTATAAAAAGCATAAAGGGCAAGGACCAGTACTGGGTGGCAACTTATTTAGACCCCCGGTACAAACAGAAAATGGCGGACATGTTGCCAGCATCACAGGGGGCTGGCAGAATGCAGCTTTTCCAGACCTTGCTGCGAGAGATGCTGCATTCTGCTGTTGCGGGCACTGGCAGAGTAATTTCCACCCACGGCAAAACAGGTACGGATACCAATCCTACCGCGCCTGCAAGAAGAGGGCGGTTTAAAGATGTGTTGGTCACTTCAGATATGAGATCATTCTTGCAAGCAACCCACCGACAGCCGCCCTCCAGGTCCAGCCTCAGGGAACAACTAGACGGACAGGTGTCCAATTATATCGGATTAACGGCCGATGTGGACGCTCTGAGAAGCGAGGAATCCCTGGACTACTAGGTGTGCAGGCTTGACCTGTGGCCAGAGCTGACACAATTTGTCATGGAACTCTTTTCTTGCCACTCATCGAGTGTCCTGTCTGAAAGGACGTTCAGCGCAGCAGGGGGGATCGTGACCGATAAGCGCACTGGCCTAGCTCATGACAGTGTGGACTACCTCACATTTCTAAAAATGAATGATGCATGGATCTCGGAGGAATTCAACACCTGTGACAACCACGTGTAATTGAATTTCCTCATTTATCCAGTGATCGCCTAATGTACCTCCAGCCACATAATTACAAGTTCTTTTCTTTCAGGTTAATGCCTAATTTTTGGGGCCTGTATTGGCCTACAGTAAAATTTTTATCCAGTGGCCGCCTAATGCACCTCCAGCCACATCATCACTAGTGATGAGCGGCAACGGCAATATTCGAATTTGTGATACTTCGCAAATATTTGGTAGAATATTCGACATATATTCGCAAATTCGAGATTAATATCTTGATCGCAAAAAATCGGCAATGTAATATTTGCGTAATGCACGCAAAATAGAGGTGTGGGTCACTATAGCTACATATTTCAAGCTGCTAGAAGTTTCCTGAGACTGGAGAAAATGGTTTGCAAGGCAGAATATTACAATAGCTTTATATGCATAGAGTGCTCCAATATATTCGCGATTGCAAAATCGCCACTAATGATGCGAATATTTTGGTGCAATACGTGCAACTTCACATTTTAACAGGTCTGACTACTTATTAGTGATTGGTGCACTAAGTATTGTTGTGAACTTGTGACATCACAGCACTATCTATGTAGCATGTATGTATGGACAACAGGACCTATCAGCTACACTATATCACTATCTAACCTACACTGACTAGCTCCCACTAACTATCTGTATTATATATATAAGCTAACTAACTAATGTAATGACACAGGAAAGCAGAGAGCACAGCTATAACACTGCAGTCTCAGATCTGCAAAATACTGCATACAAGGGCTGCTGGGGAGGTTCTTATATACTGAAGGGGTAGGCAACTTTCCTATTGGTTGCTAGGGATGTTGCAAAGCTCTGAAAAAGACAGCCTTCTCATTGGCCCACAAACAAGAAGGGAGGTTACTGATGAAAAAAAAAAAATCTTGAATATTCGAAATTACGAATATATCACTATCTTCTAAATATTTGCGAATTCTCGAAGTGCCGATATTCGCGATTCGAATATTCGCGCCTCAACACTGATCATCACAAGTTCTATTCTGTCAGGTGAATGCCTAATTTTTGGGGCCTGTACTGGCCTACATTAAAATTTTTACCCAGTAACCGCCTAATGTACCTCCAGCCACATAATCACAAGTTCTTTTCTGTCAGGCGAATGCCTAATTTTTAAAGCCTGTACTCCCGTGGCCTACAGTAAAATTTTTATCCAGTGACCGCCTAATGCACCTCCAGCCACATCATCACAAGTTCATTTCTGTCAGGTGAATGCCTAATTTTTGGGGCCTGTACTCCCGTGGCCTAAAATAAAAATTATTCTAGGCTCCAGCAGGGCACATTTTTGAGAGTTTCCCTTTAAGATGCATAAAAATGGCCCCTGATTAAAATACATATTTTTGGTGGAAATTTTTGCCAATGACCCCCCTCTGGTATGTCACTGTTCATGCTGTGCGACTATTTGTAAACTTCTAGCAAGTATTTGGTGGCTGCAAATATGACCTGAAGGTTTTTCAGGTTCGCCTGCCATTAAAGTCAATGGGGCACGCCGCGAACGCGCGCTTCCCAAACATTTGATCGCGAACGCGCGTTCACAAACCGTCCCGGCCGATGTTCGTCACTAGTCTACATTGCAGCAAGTTAATGGGACAAAAGAAAAGTATTACTATGCTTTGCCGCTACAATGTAGACAGTATGCAGGTAAACATTGAAAAGAACGCAGAAGTCCCTCACTGATCTGATACTGAGGATAGATCACCAATGCCATAAAATAAGACTGTCACAGTCTGTCACAAATAATCATCAAACGTGTATTACTAATTAGATTTTCTAAAGATCTTTTTGTGTTGTAGAGACACATTTCCCTGTTTTCTACAAACTTTTTGTCTGTCGTTATGTTGATGAACTTGCCAGTTAGAATAAAAAGTCCCAAAATGTCATTGAAGAAATGCAAATGGTGAACATACATTTACAGAGTGTTTACCTTAAAATGAGAGCTTCGAGAACAACAAAAAGTCCCATACTACAATCATCTGGCAGAAAGAAATGTAGCAAAAAGTAGAGAAAGTACAAAATCCCTGGACTGTGCTTACAAGCGAAATAACTCCATTCAAGGAGGATTCTTAAGAATGCACAGTCTACTTCAAGGACATGGATAGCAGATCAGTGGGTCATGGCAAATTTGGCTTGCTGTCGCCCTAACATATCCACACTCCCCACATTTATAGGCTATTCACAGCCTCCTCATGATAATGCCAGCTGTTGCACAAGTATAATAGTGCCTGAATAAAAGTGCCTACCATAGTGGACAGACCACAGCATCACCTACAAGAAAATATTATCAGTCATAATTTACCTAAAAGACAAACATACTAACCTTTGTACATTGTGCTACCCAATCCTCTAAAGAATATCACCCTTAAAGGGGTTATCCCATGATTAATGTAAAAAATGAAAATCAGACATTAAATAGCATCTGGAAATCTATTTCTAACAGAGCTAAGAATCAGCCCTGTACCTCACACGGATCCAGAAGGTCCTCCATTCATTGCTCTAATTGCTCTTTTTAGATTTATTTTATATGGCCAGCTCAGGGGGTGTGTCCTTTCTAAGAGGACATGCCCTTTCTGCTGCAGCTCTCTCCCTATCATAGTTCATGGGTGTGCCTTTTTCTGGGATCATGTCCTTTCTACTGTTTCTCACTGTTTCAGCTTCTAACAGTATATAGAGCTAGTGGCAGTTAAGGGAGGGAACTGGGCATGTGCGTCCACCTCAGCAATGTTACTGAAGTAGGCAGAGAAATAAGGAAAAGCACAAATGGTTCAATAAAGGTAGACATTATTAAATCATTCCCTGGCTATACAATTTTTTATGGCATGCAATTATTAAAAAGTATTCAGAACCTGGTGCTGGTTTGAAAAATGTTGTATTTTATTTGTGGCACAACCCCTTTAACTATTGCATAATATATTTCAGCTTAATTAAAGAAACTAATTGTCGTTAGTACATGGATTTAAAAAAAGAAAATCTTCAATTCGAAATTTCATATTAAAAAAAGCTGAAACCTAAATATCAAAAAGGCAGTAAGGGTGCAAGCCACAGTTACCCACATCTTCTTTAGTCCACAAAAAGAAATATAAACATGTCAAAAATGATTTAGCCAAAACCATATGTCGCTGTCACTTTGACATTTTTGAACACAGTGATATCAGTGATGTTTATTTTGTATTGCTTATTTATTTGTATATGTTGAATGAGGAAGAAGGGTGTAGCGACTGTAGGTAGGGACAGACGAGGACAGTGAGTTCTTGAACTAGAATCCAGCCTGCTTTCCTTACCTACTTGCAGTATAAGCCCTAAATGGCAGAACCGCAACTGGACGACAGTCCCTATGCTAGAATAAGTGCAGGACAGACAAAAAACAATATCTGGACAAACACAAAGCAGAGCCTTACGAAATGGGTCAGAAGCACATTGAATATGGAGTACCAAAGCGTGAGACAAAGGAAGGTCAGCAAGCATGCCATGGTCAAAGCACAAGACATTAAACAGCACTCAGGAACAAGAACCACGCTAGGGAGCCAAAAGACTGTCACTACCAATGGTGAATGGTCCAGTGGCCCGACGCAGCATAGGTCAGAACAAAACAACACTTGTAATTGAGCAGCTAGGTTGTCATTCAGCCACTTCTTGTCTCCAGCGCATGCACACTGCAGGGAGAGACAGAGCATTGCATCCTGTTGCTAAGCATGCGGCCGTGTCACTAGGGGGGGGCGTGGATCAGCAGCGCTTCTCTCCCGGTGGAGAGTGCCGAAGCTGAGGATCACACGACTGCAGCCTGGACAGGTACGTTTATTACACAGGGTGATTTTTAATGCTTTTTGTTTCCTTTTTTTTAGATTTTTTAAAACATTTTAATTTACTTTTGTTATCTTTATTTTTATCCGCCCTAGGAGATTTTAGGAGATTTGAACATGTGATCGGCAGATTGCTTCTTCCATAGACTGCAGTGGCTTACCATTGCAGACTATTGGACAATTGCTGTGTTCTTATTAAGCCCTTTAAAGGACCCAATAGGAGCTTAACTATGGCAGGACTGAGTGCCTTCACAAGGTTCCCAGCTGCCATAGTAACTGAATGGCTCCCACTCCCTGCATTCAGTCACCAGGGGCAATCTACTCCTATTAAATGACCCCTCAATTACCATGATCACAATTGACCATAGCACCTGTGAGGTCAAATGTGCAAGACTTCTCTTTGATCACAGACGCTGGTGGCAGGTATCAGCAAACATTACTAATGCTGTCTTGGCATTGAAGAACTCGGAAGGGGTTGAATACAGTCCTAGGAGACCCCACGGTGTCATACATGAGTTTTCAGGGCAATTGGGGTACTCTCAATTTAGGTTAAATGTATTGACTGAATTAACTCTGATGCCCAAATCGACAGAGACCAGACCAGAAATGATTTTCAGTAGTTCTTTTTAATTTTCCTCCTGGGCAAATATTTACTAATTTTCTAATAATTTTCAATAGAACCAAGCAGAGAATGAGATTACCATTTGCAGAAAACATTTTTTGGCTCGGTAAATCTGATTCATACCTAAGGTGTAACACATGCTGTTCTGGTTTATGCTTGGAAATACGAAGGCTATGGCTAACCATTATTGTGTCTTGTTCTGCAGCACATGTTCTAAGAAGATCATGAGGTTGGTGCTGTTGAACATATTCCAGATGCATTAGTGGTTTCTTTAAGAATGAATACATCCTACTAGACAAGCAATGCAAGTATTATAAGGCTGGAGGTTTTTTAAGAATTAAGAAATTGTGGCAAGTAGATCAGAGCGTTTCCAACATCTGTACAAGATAAGCGTTATTTAGACTAATCACATGTATACCTTCAAGGCATCATAAATTCTGTTTAGATTTTTCTGGAGGTCACAAGGGCAAATCAGTCACCCGAAATTAAGACACATACCAGCTACTGTACAGAAGTTTGAAAACTGTATCTGAGCCATCAGAAACTGGCATGGAAAATTCAGCTGTCTTCATTAGCCCCATAGAAATGGAATGAGATAGCAGGGCGCATGATTGAGTACCACTCCATTCAAACTCCAGTCATGTATAGTGGAGGCATGGGAGGACTGAGGACATCTAGTTCCAGTGAGCAGTGAGGTTCCCAGAGGTGAGGGCAACCACATGATAGCTGATTTTTTTGTGGGATAACCCTTTAAACTAAGGCTACATATGGAAATCCAGCAGGTTTTGGATTTCTTGCGTGTTGCGGCATGTTATGATGCTTCATTTTACTGCAATGCTGTGATCTTCAACTGTGCAACACATCACTGTGTAGCCTTATACTCAATGTAGAAGGGATACAAACTTTGGAAGAAAAGTGTAATTTTATCCACCACTTTAACCCCTTAAGGGCACAGCCAATTTTCCCCTTAACCACTTCCAGATCGGGCCATTTGCCCCCTTTCTGATCAGGCCTAATTTTGCAAATCTGACATGTGTCACTTTATGTGGTAATAGCTTTGGAACTCTTTTACTTATCCAGGCCATTCAGAGACTGGTTTCTTGTGACAAATTGTACTTCATGTGAATAGTAAATTTGAGTCAGTTTGTTTTATTTATAAAAAAAATTCCAAAGTTAACAAAAATTTGAAACAAATCACTGTTTTCTAAATTTAAATCACTCTGCTTTTAAGGCCTCATGCACACGACCGTTCTGCTTTGTGTGGCCGCTGCTGTACAGTAAAACACTCATATGATCTATACGTTGTCCGTATGTATGAATGAGGCCTTATACTATACTGTACAGCGTTAGTGCAGGCCTGATCAAGGTCTGTGGAAGACCCGACAGCTCCTGCACTCCCCCGGGCACATGACCACCGGGCCGGGACAGGAAGCGGCATACCGCTTCCTGATTTGTATACACAGTGCTCCTTCAGCACTGTGTATACAGCAATCTAGAAGGCAGGGACACACAGGAACGGTCCCTGCCTTCTCTCTGAGGTGCCCTCCTGTCACTGACAGCGGACCCCCAGCTCGGCAGCTGCACGATTAGCGTGCAGCTGCCATCTCTGAAAGGACGTTCCAGAACGTCCATTCAGAGATAAACCCAACCACCCAGGACGTTTATAGTCAATGGGTGGTTGAGAAGTGGTTAAGGACCAACCCAAATTTTGTAAATCTGACGTGTCACTTTTTGTGGTAATACCTGTACCTTTGGAATCCTTTTACTTATCCAAGCGATGCTGAGAATTTTTTCTTGTGACATATCGTACTTCATGTTAGTGGAAAATTTAAGTCCAAATGTTTCACCATTATTTATATTAAAAAAAAAAAGACAAAATTTACAGAAAATTTGGAAACATCCACTATTTTCTAAATTCAAATTTCTCTGCTTTTAAGACAGATAGATACCTGATAAAATAGTTATTAATTAACTTTCACCATATGTCTACTTTATGTTAGCATCATTTTTTAAACATATTTTTTTTTTTAGGATATTAGAAGGCTTAGAATTTTAAACATTTTTAAGAAAATTTCCAAAACCCACTTTTTTAAGGACTAATTCAGGTATAAAGTCACTTTGTGAGGCTTACATAGTAGAAACCACCCATAAATTACCCCATTTTAGAAACTATACCTTTCAAAATATTTAAAACCGATTTTACAAACGTATTAATCTTTTACATGTTTCACAAGAATTAAGTGAAAATGAAGATCAAATTCAGAAATTTTACTTTTTTCACAGATTTTCCATCCTTTTGTCCTGTAAGGTAGCAAGGGATAACAGCAAAACAAACCTCAATAGTTATTACCCTAAGTCTTAGGTTTACAGAAACACCCCATGTGTGGTCATAAACTGAAGTATGGGCAGGAGTTCTAAATGGGTTTTTTTGGAGGGCAGATTTGCTAATATGTTTTATAGGCTCCGTGTCACATCGAAGAGACCCTGAGGTACCCATAGAGTGGGAACCCGAAAAAGTGACCCTATTTTGGGCACTACACCCCTCAAGGAATTTATTGAAAGGTGTAATGAGCGCTTTGACCCCACAGGCATTTCATAGAATTTAGAAATACTTGGCTGTAAAAATAAAAAATTTCATTTTTTCCAATAACATGTTGCTTTAGCCACAGATTTTTTATTTTATAAGAGGTAAAAGGATAAAAAGCACCACAAATTTTGTTAAGCGTTTTCTCCTGAACACAGCAACACGGCAGGGATTGGAAGGGAAGGAGTGCCGTATTGTTTTTGGAGGGCAGAATTTGCTCTAATGGTTTTCAGCACAATGTCACATTTGAAGCAACCCTGAAGTACCCATAGAGTGGAAACCCCCAGAAAAGGATTCCATTTTGGAAACTACACCCCTCAATGAATTTGAAGGGTGTACCAATCGCTTTGAGCCCACAGGAATTTCATGGAATTTAGAAACACTGGGCTGTTTAAATGAAACATTTTATTTTTTCCAATAAAATGTTGCTTTAGCCCCAGATTAGTAATTTTTACACGGGGTAACAGAAGAAAAAAGACCCCACAATTTGTTACACAATTTTGACTGAATACGGCAGCACCCCATATGTGGTTATAAACTACTGTATGGGTGTACCACAGAACTCCGAAGGAAAACAGCATAATATGCTTTTGGAGGGCAGATTTTGCTGGAATGGTTTCTGGACACTGTGTCGCATTTGTAGAGACTCTCATGTACCCCTACAGTGGAAACCCTCAAAAAGTGACCCCATTTTGGAAACTACACCCCAATAAAAATTTTCAAGAGGTGTAGTTAACACTTTGACCTAATAGGCGTCTCATAGAATTTAAAAACCTTGGTGGTGAAAATTTAATTTTTTATTTTTTTTACAAGAAAATGTTGCTTTAGGACAACAATTTAAATTTTTTAAGGGTTTACAGGAGAAAAAGGATTCCACAATTTGTTACCCATTTCTTCCTGAATATGGCAACACCCTATATGTGGTCATAAACTGCTGTATGGGCACATGTGAAGGCTCAGAAGAGAAAGAGTGCCATGTGCAGTTAAGACCTAGATTTGTGATTTATACAGCACTGGCCAACAACAGCTCTGGGCTCTGAGGGGAAATAAAAAAAAAGAAACCTCAAAGAAGTGCCCCCCATTTTAGAACCCACACCCCTCAATGTATGTACCAAGGGGTGTATTGAATATTTTGACCCAAAAGATGTTCTGGAAATATTACTTCACAGCAGATAGTAAAAAGTGAAAATTGCAATTTTTACACAGATATGCCATCTCAGTGCCCAATGGGTTGTGCCCAATGTGTGCCGTGCTTCCTTGTTTTATAGGCACCTTACAGGTGACCTTAATCTTTTTTCTGGACATACCATAGGGCTCTGGAGTTAAAGAGCACCATGCGGATTTAAGGCTCAATGTAGTGATTTATGCATCTTGTGCTGACAACTGTAGAGACTCTGGGGTGAAATAATAAACAGAACCCCCAAGGAGTGACCCTATTTTGGATATCATGTGATTTTTATATAGAGCCGATTATTACGGATGTGGTCATACCTAATATGTGTATTTTTTTTTTTTTATTGTACATGGCTTGATTATGGGAGAGGCCACATTTTTTTTACTTGAAACTTTTAAGTTTTTACTGTTAAAAAACACTTTGTTTTACTTTTTATGTATGTTTCATTATGGGACTTCAACATTTCAAGGTCTGATCTCTGTTTCAATGCTGTACAATTCATCCTGTATTGTACTGCATTGAACTATCAGTGTACTAAACAGACAGTTCATCCATAAGACCCAGCCTGGGGGCTGGGCCTCATAGGCCTCCATAGCTGCCAGGCCCAAGACCTTTGCAAGGCTTGAGGCTGCGATGGCAACCATAAGGACTCTGTTATTGCAGGTTGAGGACCGGGTGGGGTGATAGCGGGAGCTCCCTCCCTCTGCAAACCTCCTGTATGCCATGGTCAGCGTTGATCTCTGCATATAGCGGATTGATCTGCGACATCAGTGTTTTCACCGTTGCTGGCAGATATAGCAGGGGCCCGGCTCCCAGTATCAGCCGAACCCCTGCCAGTGACTGCGACAGCATGAGTGGGGCAGGGGCTAAATGCAGGGCGAGAATGCCCTTGCCTGTTTGTTATCGCAGACTAGTAATACTAAGCCAACACCTATAACAAACATTTGACCTGCTCATGATTTAGGGGGAAAGTAGATGGGATGTCTGAACAAGATGAAGGGTTTCCTGCACTCAGGAACCATTTTTCTACTCAGAGTGTAGAGCAAGGATCAGCAACCATCAGCACTGTAGCTGTTGTGAAACTATGACTTCCAGCATTCACAATGGCTCAGCTGTTCTTAGACCTCCCATAGAAGTGAATGGAGCTCAATGGGAGTTGTAGTTTGACAACAGCTGGAGCACTGCAGGTTGCTGGTTCCTGGTGTAGAGCCCTATTAAAGGGTTTTTCTGAGACTTTTATACTGATCACCCATCCTCTGGATAGGTCATCATTATCTGATCTGTGGTAGTCCGACAATTGGGACCCCTGACTATTAACTGTTTCAGGAGACCGTAGCTCTGCGGCCTTCTCTCAGCTTACCAAGCACAGTACCATACACTACACAGCAGCTGTGCTTGGTATCACAGTTTAGCACCATTCACTTCAATGTGGCTGAGCTGCGCCTAGGCCACGTGACAGGTGAACGTGACACCACTGGCCTAGGCAAAGCTGAGAGAAGGCCGCAGCTCTACTGTGAACACCAGTGCTTTCTCAAACAGCTGATCAGCGGGCCTCCAGGTCTCCCAGAGGATTGGTCATCACTTAAAAAATTTCTGAAAACCCCATTAAAAGAGAAGATTAATGAGACAAGGATATTGAAAGAATTGATTTGCTTCTTCATTATTTCCAATACCAGTGTATCTAACCAAGGGCCAAACTGTGAAGTCTCAGTCCTGCCAAAGTTCAGGCACAGGTCTCCCAAAGCAAATTTACCTCCACTACATCTGCACAGCACGGCCGCCATACAAAACCTTTTAAGCAAATAGTTTAGTTGTGCCTGTTCTATAGCAATTTGTCATGGTTTCTGCTAAGGATGCATATGTGAACATTGGTTTATATGCTGATGTTTGATGTCTCATTGCATATATTCACATATGATCTAAGAAAGAATCCAGATTCTTAAAGTTGAACAATATTGCTAAATATATTGTATTTACGAGTGAAATAAAATACTTTCAGGCATTATAAATCATCTCTGGTGGTAAATGAGGTGCAGGTGAAAATACATTCCGCTGGATACTTGAACAGCTTTTAAAGAAATATTCTTTCGATATTATCTCAGTGATCAATGAACTGATGTAAAGTAACTCATTCTACTCTAGCAGAAGAGATTACCAAACTATTACGTCACTGATATCATTCCACAATGGCGGAGTAGTCAGAGCTTTTTTGTAGTGGGCATAAGGAGAACAGTGCTACATCTGGCTCAAGTATGATCATGCTACATCTCATGCTATATATCTGATCTAAGTAATAGTGTCTGATGCCAAGAATAAGAACATATGTACATGTGTAAGCTCTGGTCGACATCTGGTTTTATTTTTAGGAAACCTTTCTGAAGAAAAAACCCTCCTGAAGCATAAATATATCAGAGAAATACAAGGCCAATATAATTTGTTCATATTTTTGTTTTTGTTTTTTGTTTGGTTGTCCTTAAAACGGTTATACCACAAAAAAAATTGTACAATTTTTAAACCTGCAACTGAACCTGAATACTTTTGTAATTGCATGAAATAAAAAATGTAGTACAGCCACTGAGCTTATCAATAAAATGTATCTCTACAGCGTCACTTGCTATTTGCGCTATTCCTTTTTTTTCTGTCCACCTCAGTATCAAGGTGGACGCACATGCTCAGATCCATCCTTCAAGTGCAACCAGCCCTATCTACTGTCAGTTGCAAGGAGAGAGCAGCAGCAGAAATGACACGTCACTTTGACAAAGGACATACTGTACATTTTACCTAAAACTGGATTAAGTCAAAATTATGCAGAAATGTAGAATATATAGTATACAGTATATATATATATACATCACTATATTGCAGCTAGTCAAATGAAATTGCAGACATACTGAGGTAAAGCATAGACATGGGGAAGTTGTACAAACTTGTCATATGGCCATATCAGTCTTTCCTCTAAGAGATTGGGGTGTCTATATACTTGTTATAAGTAGTAACAAAGAGGACATTTTGAGTTTCTTTCTTGTTCTAGTGCGTGGTTGTTTATGCCACCATCACTCATATTCTTATATTGTGTATGTGTGCCACTGCCGTGCACACTTACACAAGTTCTTGATACAGTCTAGCGCACTATTTTCCATTCTGTTTATTCTTTAACTTACTAAATGCCCTTAGAGCGTTAATTAAAATCCCAAACTATGTAGCATGCGTTCTGCTTCTGGTATAGAAAAACAAATGTAAAAGGGTTTAATCACAGTCATCTGATTTTCAGATAAGCTATGATTCATCAAAGCATCCCAAAGTGCCTCAACCCAAGAGCATGGGATCAAAACCTGTTACTCACCACCTGTTGCACGGTCCAAACATTGACTCTCCGTGAACAGATGTTGTAGAAATCAAAGACAACCAAGAACGAGCACAATTATCAATCTAAAATAACTGATGGCTTAAATGTGTGACCCAAGGGGACAGGAAGTAGATGTTCATTTCATGGTATCTACACAGAAGATCTGCCTAAGTGGAGTATTGGGAAACCCACAAAATGGTTGCAATTAATCTAAAAACAGTGGTAACAAAATCCTGCAGATGTCTCTTCCGATTCCACAACGAATTTTTATTTTTTTTAGACGAAGCAGATGTTGGATGGGCAGTAGGGTTGAGCGAACCCGTGGAAGTCTGGGTTCGCAGGGTTTGGCCAGACTTCAGGTCAAAGTTCGGGTTTGGGATGCGAACTTGAAACGAACTTCACCCCGAACCCAGACCCCATTTAAGTCAATGGGGACCCGAACTTTACTTTATTATTTTCCGCTATAACATGGTTATAAAGGAAAATAATAGCATTCTTAAAACAGAATGCTAAATAAAATGTCTATTGAGGGGTTAAAAAAAAACATTCTAAACAAATGAAATTTGTTTAGAATTTCCCAGAAATACAGCTTCCAAATTTGACATTTTTGAGATTCGCTCAAAATGGCATCCTTCATTTTACATATCAGTACAGTAGTGAGCACAGCAGGGCAGGGAAGATGAAGACATGGGGTGAAGACAGGTCCCAAGCAGGTAAGTTATGGGTATTCTGAGCTTGTACATTGATGGGGCAGGATGTCTCTGCCACAAACAATCAAATAAAGACAATTATACATAGACATAGAAACAATACAGCAAATTCAGGATCTTGTAGGGAAAGATTTAGAGATTTACTTACATAAATTGATTTAATTAAGTGTTAGAGAGAGAGAGGATTTAGCTAGGGACATGAAAAGTATCAGTTTTTATTAATGTTCCATATTCTACTTTGCCACTGCAGCCAGCCATTCACATACAGTACACTGAGGATCTGCTTGCATTTCATATCAATATTTAAAGCTATAGTGCTCTTTTTTCTAATGTGCAGAGGGGAGCTAGCAGCCCAGTTTAAATGTAAAAATCATATGTACTAATGTACTAGCCTATGATTTATTAGGCATCATTGTTGCATTGGACACTGTCGTATTATGCATTTGTTTATTCCCAAAAAAGTTGTTGCAACGTTTCTTCAATTAAGTCTACAAAGCCTGACCGGACATATTTGGCAATGGCATGGTCAGCAAAATATTTTCATGTCACTGCTGCTGCTTTTAGTGCAGGCTCAAAAGCTGTCCGATCTAGGGCAAGCTCATGTGGTGGTAGTGGTGATGGCAGAACCGTTTTGAATATTGTTGGTGGTTAGAGTTGAGCGGACACCTGGATGTTCGGGTTCGAGAAGTTCGGCCGAACTTCCCGGAAATGTTCGGGTTCGGGATCCGAACCCGATCCGAACTTCGTCCCGAACCCGAACCCCATTTAAGTCAATAGGGACCCGAACTTTTCGGCACTAAAAAGGCTGTAAAACAGCCCATGAAAGGGCTAGAGGGCTGCAAAAGGCAGCAAAATGTAGGTAAATCCCATGCAAACAAATGTGGATAGGGAAATAAAAAAAAAAAAAAAAAAATTTAATAAAAATTAACCAATATCAATTGGAGAGAGGTCCCATAGCAGAGAATCTGGCTTCACGTCACCCACCAGTGGAACAGTCCATTCTCAGATATTTAGGCCCCGGCACCCAGGCAGAGGAGAGAGGTCCCGTAACAGAGAATCTGGCTTCATGTCAGCAGAGAATCAGTCTGCATGTCATAGCAGAGAATCAGGCTTCACGTCAGCCACCACTGCAACAGTCCATTGTCATATATTTAGGCCCAGCACCCAGGCAGAGGAGAGAGGTCCCGTAACATAGAATCTGGCTTCATGTCAGCAGAGAATCAGTCTGCATGTCATAGCAGAGAATCAGGCTTCACGTCAGCCACCACTGCAACAGTCCATTGTCATATATTTAGGCCCAGCACCCAGGCAGAGGAGAGAGGTCCCGTAACAGAGAATCTGTCTTCATGTCAGCAGAGAATCAGTCTGCATGTCATAGCAGAGAATCAGGCTTCACGTCAGCCACCACTGCAACAGTCCATTGTCAGATATTTAGGCCCAGCACCCAGGCAGAGGAGAGAGGTCCCGTAATAGAGAATCTGTCTTCATGTCAGCAGAGAATCAGTTTGCATGTCATAGCAGAGAATCAGGCTTCACGTCAGCCACCACTGCAACAGTCCATTGGCATATATTTAGGCCCAGCACCCAGGCAGAGGAGAGAGGTCCTGTAACAGAGGATCTGGCTTCATGTCAGCAGAGAATCAGTCTGCATGTCATAGCAGAGAATCAGGCTTCACGTCAGCCACCACTGCAACAGTCCATTGTCATATATTTAGGCCCAGCACACAGGCAGAGGAGAGAGGTCCCGTAAAAGAGAATCTGTCTTCATGTCAGCAGAGAATTAGTCTGCATGTCATAGCAGAGAATCAGGCTTCACATCATCCACCACTGCAACAGTCCATTGTCAGATATTTAGGCCCAGCACCCAGGCAGAGGAGAGAGGTCCCGTAACAGAGGATCTGGCTTCATGTCAGCAGCGAATCAGTCTGCATGTCATAGCAGAGAATCAGGCTTCACGTCAGCAACCACTGCAACAGTCCATTGTCATATATTTAGGCCCAGCACACAGGCAGAGGAGAGAGGTCCCATAACAGAGAATCTGTCGTCATGTCAGCAGAGAATCAGGCTTCACGTCAGCCACCACTGCAACAGTCCATTGGCATATATTTAGGCCCAGCACCCAGGCAGAGGAGAGAGGTCCCGTAACAGAGGATCTGGCTTCATGTCAGCAGAGAATCAGTCTGCATGTCATAGCAGAGAATCAGGCTTCATGTCAGCCACCACTGCAACAGTCCATTGGCATATATTTAGGCCCAGCACCAAGGCAGAGGAGAGAGGTCCCGTAACAGAGGATATGGCTTCATGTCAGCAGAGAATCAGTCTGCATGTCATAGCAGAGAATCAGGCTTCACATCAGCTACCAATGCAACAGTCCATTGTCATATATTTAGGCCCAGCACACAGGCAGAGGAGAGAGGTCCCGTAACAGAGAATCTGTCTTAATGTCAGCAGAGAATCAGGCTTCACGTCACCCATCATTGGAACAGTCCATTGGCATATATTTAGGCCCAGCACCCAGGCAGAGGAGAGAGGTCCCGTAACAGAGAATCTGTCTTCATGTCAGCAGAGAATCAGTTTGCATGTCATAGCAGAGAATCAGGCTTCACGTCAGCCACCACTGCAACAGTCCATTGGCATATATTTAGGCCCAGCACCCAGGCAGAGGAGAGAGGTCCCGTAACAGAGGATCTGGCTTCATGTCAGCAGAGAATCAGTCTGCATGTCATAGCAGAGAATCAGGCTTCACGTCAGCCACCACTGCAACAGTCCATTGTCATATATTTAGGCCCAGCACCCAGGCAGAGGAGAGAGGTCCCGTAACAGAGGATCTGTCTTCATGTCAGCAGAGAATTAGTCTGCATGTCATAGCAGAGAATCAGGCTTCACGTCAGCCACCACTGCAACAGTCCATTGTCAGATATTTAGGCCCAGCACCCAGGCAGAGGAGAGAGGTCCCGTAACAGAGAATCTGGCTTCATGTCAGCAGAGAATTAGTCTGCATGTCATAGCAGAGAATCAGGCTTCACGTCACCCAACATTGGAACAGTCCATTGGCATATATTTAAGCCCCAGCACCCAGACAGAGGAGATGTTCATTCAACTTTGGGTAGCCTCGCAATATAATGGTAAAATGAAAATAAAAATAGGATTGAATGAGGAAGTGCCCTGGAGTACAATAATATATGGTTAAGGGGAGGTAGTTAATGTCTAATCTGCACAAGGGATGGACAGGTCCTGTGGGATCCATGTCTGGGTCATTTTTATGAACGTCAGCTTGTCCACATTGGCTGTAGACAGACGGCTGCTTTTTATCTGTAATGACGCCCCCTGCCGCACTGAATACACGTTCAGACAAAACGCTGGCCGCCGGGCAGGCCAGCACCTCCAAGGCATAAAAGGGTAGCTCTGGCCACGTGGACAATTTATAGACCCAGAAGTTGAATGGGGCCGAACCATCAGTCAGTACGTGGTGGGGTGTGCACACGTACTGCTCCACCATGTTAGTGAAATGTTGCCTCCTGCTAACACGTTGCGTATCAGGTGGTGGTGCAGTTAGCTGTGGCGTGTTGACAAAACTTTTCCACATCTCTGCCATGCTAACCCTGCCCTCAGAGGAGCTGGCCGTGACACAGCTGCCTTGGCGACCTCTTGCTCCTCCTCTGCCTTGGCCTTGGGCTTCCACTTGTTCCCCTGTGACATTTAGGAATGCTCTCAGTAGCGCGTCTACCAACGTGCGCTGGTACTCGCGCATCTTCCTATCACGCTCCAGTGCAGGAAGTAAGGTGGGCACATTGTCTTTGTAGCGTGGATCCAGCAGGGTGGCAACCCAGTAGTCCGCACACATTAAAATGTGGGCAACTCTGCTGTCGTTGCGCAGGCACTGCAGCATGTAGTCGCTCATGTGTGCCAGGCTGCCCAGGGGTAAGGACAAGCTGTCCTCTGTGGGAGGCGTATCGTCATCGTCCTGCCTTTCCCCCCAGCCACGCACCAGTGATGGGCCCGAGCTGCGTTGGGTGCCACCCCGCTGTGACCATGCTTCATCCTCATCCTCCTCCACCTCCTCCTCATCCTCGTCCTCCTCGTCCTCCAGTAGTGGGCCCTGTCTGGCCACATTTGTACCTGGCCTCTGCTGTTGCCAAAAACCTCCCTCTGAGTCACTTCGAAGAGACTGGCCTGAAAGTGCTAAAAATGACCCCTCTTCCTCCTCCTCCTCCTCCTCCTGGGCCACCTCCTCTTCCATCATCGCCCTAAGTGTTTTCTCAAGGAGACATAGAAGTGGTATTGTAATGCTGATAACGGCGTCATCGCCACTGGCCATGTTGGTGGAGTACTTGAAACAGCGCGACAGGGCACACAGGTCTCGCATGGAGGCCCAGTCATTGGTGGTGAAGTGGTGCTATTCCGCAGTGCGACTGACCCGTGCGTGCTGCAGCTGAAACTCCACTATGGCCTGCTGCTGCTCGCACAGTCTGTCCAGCATCTGCAAGGTGGAGTTCCACCTGGTGGGCACGTCGCATATGAGGCGGTGAGCGGGAAGGCCGAAGTTACGCTGTAGCGCAGACAGGCGAGCAGCGGCAGGATGTGAACGCCGGAAGCGCGAACAGACGGCCCGCACTTTATGCAGCAGCTCTGACATGTCGGGGTAGTTGTGAATGAACTTCTGCACCACCAAATTCAGCACATGCGCCACGCAAGGGATGTGCGTCAGACCGGCTAGTCCCAGAGCTGCAACAAGATTTCGCCCATTATCGCACACCACCAGGCCGGGCTTGAGGCTCACCGGCAGCAACCACTCGTCGGTCTGTTGTTCTATACCACGCCACAACTCCTGTGCGGTGTGGGGCCTGTCCCCCAGACATATGAGTTTCAGAATGGCCTGCTGACGTTTACCCCGGGCTGTGCTGAAGTTGGTGGTGAAGGTGTGTGGCTGACTGGATGAGCAGGTGGAAGAAGAGGAGGAGGAAGCCGAGTAGGAGGAGGAGGCAACAGGAGGCAAAGAATGTTGCCCTGCGATCCTTGGCGGCGGAAGGACGTGCGCCAAACAGCTCTACGCCTGGGGCCCAGCTGCCACTACAATTACCCAGTGTGCAGTTAGGGAGATATAGCGTCCCTGGCCGTGCTTACTGGTCCACGTATCTGTGGTTAGGTGGACCTTGCTACAGATGGCGTTGCGCAGTGCACACTTGATTTTATCGGATACTTGGTTGTGCAGGGAAGGCACGGCTCTCTTGGAGAAGTAGTGGCGGCTGGGAACAACATACTGTGGGACAGCAAGCGTCATGAGCTGTTTGAAGCTGTCTGTGTCCACCAGCCTAAATGACAGCACTTCATAGGCCAGTAGTTTAGAAATGCTGGCATTCAGGGCCAGGGATCGAGGGTGGCTAGGTGGGAATTTACGCTTTCTCTCAAATGTTTGTGAGATGGAGAGCTGAACGCTGCCGTGTGACATGGTTGAGATGCTTGGTGACGGAGGTGGTGGTGGTGTTGGTGGTACATCCCCTGTTTGCTGGGCGGCAGGTGCCAACGTTCCTCCAGAGGCAGAGGAAGAGGCCGAGGCGGCAGCAGCAGAAGAGGCCGAGGTGGCAGCAGCAGAAGAGGCCGAGGCGGCAGCAGCTGAAGAGGTCGAGGCGGCAGCAACAGAAGAGGTAGCAGGGGGAGCCTGAGTGACTTCCTTGTTTTTAAGGTGTTTACTCCACTGCAGTTCATGCTTTGCATGCAGGTGCCTGGTCATGCAGGTTGTGCTAAGGTTCAGAACGTTAATGCCTCGCTTCAGGCTCTGATGGCACAGCGTGCAAACCACTCGGGTCTTGTCGTCAGCACATTGTTTGAAGAAGTGCCATGCCAGGGAACTCCTTGAAGCTGCCTTTGGGGTGCTCGGTTCCAGATGGCGGCAGTCAGTAGCAGGCGGAGTCTCTTGGTGGCGGGTGTTCTGCTTTTGCCCACTGCTCCCTCTTTTGCTACGCTGTTGGCTCGGTCTCACTACTGCCTCTTCCTCCGAACTGTGAAAGTCAGTGGCACGACCTTCATTCCATGTGGGGTCTAGGACCTCATTGTCCCCTGCATCGTCTTCCACCCAGTCTTCCTCCCTGACCTCCTGTTCAGTCTGCACACTGCAGAAAGACGCAGCAGTTGGCACCTGTGTTTTGTCATCATCAGAGACATGCTGAGGTGGTATTCCCATGTCCTCATCATCAGGAAACATAAGTGGTTGTGCGTCAGTGCATTCTATGTCTTCCACCGCTGGGGAAGGGCTAGGTGGATGCCCTTGGAAAACCCTGCCAGCAGAGTCTTCAAACAGCATAAGAGACTGCTGCATAACTTGAGGCTCAGACAGTTTCCCTGATATGCATGAGGGTGATGTGACAGACTGATGGGGTTGGTTTTCAGGCGCCATCTGTGCGCTTTCTGCAGAAGACTGGGTGGGAGATAATGTGAACGTGCTGGATCCACTGTCGGCCACCCAATTGACTAATGCCTGTACCTGCTCAGGCCTTACCATCCTTAGAGCGGCATTGGGCCCCATAATATATCGCTGTAAATTCTGGCGGCTACTGGGACCTGAGGTAGTTGGTACACTAGGACGTGTGGATGTGGCAGAACGGCCACGTCCTCTCCCAGCACCAGAGGGTCCACTAACACCACCACGACCATGTCCACGTTCGCGTCCCTTACTAGATGTTTTCCTCATTGTTATCGTTCACCACAACAACAAAAATATTATTTGGCCCAATGTACTGAATTCAAATTCAGGCCTTTTTTAACAGACACCTAACACTATCTGGCTATCTATTTAGGTACCGTATTACACTAATACAGGCACAGCAGTAACCACAGATTTAGCTGACTATGAATTTGAGGCCTAGTATTTAGGCGCTGGGTGACAGGTATACGTTTTACGGACAGAATTAGACTGGGATATGCACAGTAGCGTGTGTGTGAAGTTATTGAGAATGACCCTATCAGCACCTTGATTCTGATATACCCTTTTAGGGATGTATTTAAAGTAGGCCTGATACAGCAGAAACCACTAAATTAGGAAATTGCTAAATTGGGAATTGTATTTCAACCCAGAACAAAAACTGTGCTTTGACGGACACTAAATAACTTGCCCAGCCACAACAGTACAGCAGTAACGACAGATTTAGCAGGATATAAATTTGAGGCCTAGTATTTAGGCGCTGGGTGACAGGTATACGTTTTACGGACAGAATTAGACTGGGATATGCACAGTAGCGTGTGTGTGAAGTTATTGAGAATGACCCTATCAGCACCTTGATTCTGATATACCCTTTTGGGGATGTATTTAAAGTAGGTCTGATACAGCAGAAACCACTAAATTAGGAAATTGCTAAATTGGGAATTGTATTTCAACCCAGAACAAAAAATGTGCTCTGACGGACACTAAATAACTTGCCCAGCCACAACAGTACAGCAGTAACGACAGATTTAGCAGGATATAAATTTGAGGCCTAGTATTTAGGCGCTGGGTGACAGGTATACGTTTTACGGACAGAATTAGACTGGGATATGCACAGTAGCGTGTGTGTGAAGTTATTGAGAATGACCCTATCAGCACCTTGATTCTGATATACCCTTTTAGGGATGTATTTAAAGTAGGCCTGATACAGCAGAAACCAATAAATTAGGAAATTGCTAAATTGGGAATTGTATTTCAACCCAGAACAAAAAATGTGCTTTGACGGACACTAAATAACTTGCCCAGCCACAACAGTACAGCAGTAACGACAGATTTAGCTGGATATAAATTTGAGGCCTAGTACTTAGGCGATGGGTGACAGGTATAGGTTTACTGACAGAATTAGACTTGGAAATGCACAGTAGCGTGTGTGTGAAGTTATTCTGAATGACCCTATGTGCACCTTGAGTATTATATACCCTTTTAGGGATAGATTTCAAATAGCTCTCATACAGCAGAAACCAATAAATTAGGAAATTGCTAAATTGGGAATTGTATTTCAACCCAGAACAAAAAATGTGCTTTGACTGACACTAAATAACTTGCCCAGCCACAACAGTACAGCAGTAACGACAGATTTAGCTGGATATAAATTTGAGGCCTAGTATTTAGGCGCTGGGTGACAGGTATAGGTTTACTGACAGAATTAGACTTGGAAATGCATAGTAGCGTGTGTGTGAAGTTATTCAGAATGACCCTATGTGCACCTTGAATCTGATATACCCTTTTAGGGATAGATTTCAAATAGCTCTGATACAGCAGAAACCACTAAATTAGGAAATTGCGAATTGTATTTCAACCCAGAACAAAAACTGTGCTTTGACGGACCCTAAATAACTTGACCAGCCACACCAGTAACGACAGATTTAGCTGGATATAAACTTGAGGCCTAGTATTTAGGCGCTGGGTGACAGGTATACGTTTACTGACAGAATTAGACTGGTATATGGCCAAAAAATAACCACACTATTAATGGTTAAATGCACTTGGTGTGACAGCTTGACCAACCACACTACTGAGGGTTAAATGCACTTGGTGACAGGCGCAGCTTGCCCCTGATGTAGTATATGGCCAAAAAATAAACAGACTATTGCTGGTTAAATGCACTTGGTGACAGGCGCAGCTTGCCCCTGATGTAGTATATGGCCAAAAAATAAACAGACTATTGCTGGTTAAATGCACTTGGTGTGACAGCTTCACCCTGATGTAGGCTTTAGCCAAAAAACAACCACACCATTGAGGGTTAAATGCACTTGGTGGCAGCTTGTGCTGGCGCAACACAAGACACAAAATGGCCGCCGATCACCCCAGAAAAAAGTGACTGAAAAACGCTCTGGGCAGCCTAAAAACAGTGAGCAATTCAATAGCATCAGTTCAATCATCCACAGCTGCAGATCGATCAATGGATGGAGTCTTTTGGAGGAGTTAATCAGCCTAATCTCGCCCTACTGTCGCAGCTGCAACCTCTCCCTACGCTAATCAGAGCAGAGTGACGGGCGGCGCTATGTGACTCCAGCTTAAATAGAGGCTGGGTCACATGGTGCTCTGGCCAATCACAGCCATGCCAATAGTAGGCATGGCTGTGACGGCCTCTTGGGGCAAGTAGTATGACGCTTGTTGATTGGCTGCTTTGCAGTCTTTCAAAAAGCGCCAAGAAAGCGACGAACACCGAACCCGAACCCGGACTTTTACGAAAATGTCCGGGTTCGGGTCCGTGTCTCGGACACCGCAAAATTCGGTACGAACCCGAACTATACAGTTCGGGTTCGCTCATCCCTATTGGTGGTGGCTATATACGAGTACCTTCTTTGTGGTAATATTTCTCCACAGTTCTGGATGATATTGTAATGAACTCATTACCATTTTGTTCCAAAAATTTAAAAAAATATAACAAAAACCCTATTCTTCACAGACTAGTGTACGTGATGTGTTATTCTGCTCCACTGACTGCTGTATTGTAATGGACTTCTACAGCTACTACTAATCCTATGGCCACTGCTACTATGCCTACACAGCTGCACACCTCCGGTCTGTCAGGTTCCTTTCTGTGCTGCCGCAGCTACTGCTGCCACTACTACTACCCCTACACAGCTGCACATGTTGTCACAGACGGTGTACAGGAAACAAGGCAAAGCAACATGTATAAACGACTCGCTGGATCCAAAAACTAAGGAACCAAGGGAGACCCCTGCAGAAGACCTGGCACTTTCCCTGGCTGCTCAGCCTATGCAAAGATCCGAATGGTGGAGGTTTGCATATCCACGAACCTTGACTATAAAGCCCTGAGCACCCTACAATAGTGAGGGGACACGACCACCGGCTCCCTACACAAGATACGGAGGGAGTCAGGGTCACCTGGAATCCAGCAAACAGAAAATAACAGATAAAGGTACGACACTTAGCTTTGAAGCAAACAGGAGGACAGAGTCAGCATGCACACACACTCCAGGAAGTAGTATAAGCCGCCCAGAAAAGCCTTCTGGGGAAGAATTTAAAGGGAAGCAATTAGTCCAACACATGACAGCTGAGAGAGGCTAACGAGAGGAGGAGCTGAATACCACAACACAGAAACTCAAGGAGGAGGTTCTGAAAGGCCTCTGTCAGAGCTTCTCAGCTGTCTGGTTGTGACACTCTGTCAGAGCTTCTCAGCTGTCTGGTTGTGACACATGTCCTGCCTTTTCCATCAGATTCCATAATGTACTGCTGTTGTTCTTGAAAAAGGGATGATTTTTCAACCACTTGTTCAGAACAAACCATTGCTTCTTCGGATATTGCCGTGTGTTTATAAGGCTACGTCCACACTTTCAGGCTTTTGACTCAGTGGATTAAAAGAAAGCATGTAGAATCGGTCCTATACATTGTCTTAACTTTTATGATCTACTCCTCATTTTGGCTTCCAAAACTGCATTCAGAAACCTGATTGTGTGGCCTTATCCTAAACATGGGCAGGCATCTGCCCCCATTAAGGGATCATTTTTGAACTGCTTGTTCAGAAAAAACTATAGCTTTTTTTTTAATACAATTCAGTGTGTATAAACCAAGCCGGATATCTGCCCTCAAATTTTTAGAACTTCTTTTAATTTTAAAAAGCAGAGAAAATCCAACAAACACACAGTGTGTTTTTAAACAGGTTGTTTGTTACCACCAACAAACCTGCGCTGAGTCATTGCCAAATCTATCACTGTCACTTTACTACTGCTGTCTTTGCGTTATAGAGCTCAAAAGGGTTTGGATTAAGTTCTAGGAGACCTCAGAGGATCATACACAACTTTTCAGGGCAAGCTAAGCACTTTCATTCAGGTCAAAATAATTCAGATTGGAATTAAACTTGCTGACACATTAATTAGACTTGGACCCAAAATAAATTTCAAGAAAACTCCACATGTCTATAGGTAGCCCATTGTCCGTTTACTGCTGCTGTGATTACAGATGAGTGAAATAGTGAAAAATTTGATTCCACAATTCTCCGAACTTTGTCAACAATTTGATTCCTTCCGCATTAATTTGTCACGAATCACAATATATCTGGTATACCCAGGCCTCTCTGCCTAATCATATAGGTGGTCCAATCTCAGTGTGAAGGACGGTGGCAGCAGCAGTGGAAGTAACCTTGGCAATAATGTCCCCATGACAGAGTGTAGGCGGTGGAGCAGCAGTGGCATTAACCGTGACAGTAGTGACTCCTTGACAGAGTGGGGATGGTGTCAGCAGAGGTAGTGGCCCCATGACAGAGTGGGGATGGTGGTGGCAGCAGCAGCACTAGTGGCCCCATGACAGAGTCAGGAAGGTGGCAGTGACAGTGACAATAGTGACCACATGACAGAGTGGAGAGGGGGGGGGCAGCAGCAGTGGCAGTAATGTTGTGTTAACATCACAGTTTTTTTTCCCGTTCTGATCCGTCAGAAGAACAGTAAACTAAAGAAATTAGTCCTGTATTTTGAGCATCCATAAAGCCACTTTCAGATGGTCAGTGTTTTGCATCAGTATTTGATCAGAATTTGTAAGCCGAAAACAGGAGTGGGTCCAAAACAGAGATAAAATGGAATGGAATCATTTGCATATCATCTGTGATTTAGGACCCATTCCTGCTAACGGCTTACAAATTCTGATCATATACTGACCAAATACTGACCGTGTGAAAGAGGCCATACGGATGCCCAAAATACAGGATCTTTTTTTTTTTTCCTTTTTTCTTCTGATGGTTTAAAAGAAAGGAAAAAAAAACTCTGATGTCAACACGGACAAACAGGGGCAATAGTGGCCCAATAACAGAGTGGGTATGTGGGCCAACAGCAGTGGCAGTAACAGGGACAATATAGTGGCCCCATGACATAGCAAACACAGCACAAGATGGTGGGAGATCACAGTAGTAGCAGAACCCAACAACAGCAGTATAACAGAAAGGCCTAGTGGCACGCATATCATTTAAAAAAATATATAACATGTACATATCAGTAGGCCAAGACGCCCCTTTGTAGGAATGGCAGTAGAGGCAGCAGGTGGGTGGCAACAGGCAGGTGGCCGCAGCACATGGCTAGAAGTAATGGCCCATTTTGCATAATATTCCAGTGTGCCAGCACACTACAGTGTGATCATTAGTGGCAGAATGATCTATTCTGTTGCATCAGGCAGCAGTGTCTGCAATCCTGATTGATCCACACCTGAATCATCTTTTGAAGGTTAGGGGCCACTCCAGAAGGCGTATTTTCTTCTGTTTAAGCCATTCTGTTGTTGATTTACTTCTATGCTTTGGGTTGTTGTCCTGTTGCAACACCCATCTTCTGTTGAACTTCAGCTGGTGGACAGATGGCCTTAAGTTCTCCTGCAAAATGTCTTGATAAACTTGGGAATTCATTTTTCCTTCGATGATAGCAATCCATCCAGGCCCTGACACAGCAAAGCAGCCCCAAACCATGATGCCCCCACCACCATACTTCACAGTTGGGATGAGGTTTTGATGTTGGTGTGCTGTGCCTCTTTTTCTCCACACATAGTGTTGTGTGTTTTCATCTGTCCACAGAATATTTTGCCAGTACTGCTGTGGAACATCCAGGTGCTCTTGTGCAAACTTTAAACGTGCAGCAATGTTTTTTTTTGGACAGCAGTGGCTTCCTCTGTGGTATCCTCCCATGAAATCCATTCTTGTTTAGTGTTTTACATATCGTAGATTCGCTAACATGGATGTTAACCTTTTCCTAGGGACTTTTGTAAGTCTTTAGCTGACACCCTAGGATTCTTCTTCACCTCATTGAGCAGTCTGCGCTGTGCTCTTGCAGTCACCTTTACAGGACGGCCACTTCTAGGGAGAGTAGCAGCAGTGCTGAACTTTCTCCATTTATAAACAATTTATCTTACCGTGGACTGATGAACAGCAAGGCTTTTGGAGATACTTTTATAACCCTTTCCAGCTTTATGCAAGTCAACAATTCCTAATCGTAGGTCTTCTGAGAGCTCTTTTGTGCGAGGCATCATTCACATCAGGCAATGCTTCTTGTGAAAAGCAAACCCAGGACTGGTGTGTGTTTTTTATAGGGCAGCTGCAACCAACACCTCTAACCAAGCTCTTGGAGATGTCATTAGTCTAGGGGTTCACATACTTTTTCCACCTGCACTGTGAATGTTTACATGGTGTGTTCAATGAAAACATGGTAACATGTAATTCTTTGTGTGTTATTAGTTTAAGCAGACTGTGATTGTCTATTGTTGTGACTTAGAGGAAGATCAGATCACATTTTATGACCAATTTGTGCTGAAATCCATATCATTCCAAAGGGTTCACATACTTTTTCTTGCAACTGTAGATGACATTTAAAAGCGTCACAGCTAGGGAGAGAAAATAAGCTCACAGCCAGGGAGAAGGATTCCCCCTGAGAAATACGGCCATCTGCTCCTCTCTGTACCGATGGTATGGATTAGCATACATGGTGGGAAATCAGAATGAGGGGGCACAGTGGGGGAATGGAGCAGCACATTGGAAAAAAAAATAAGAGCAAGGGCATCTCCCCAACATGCCCTACAGTGCCAGTTACTTATATTGTAATGTTAGGACCAGTGAAAGGTCAAATAGGCATCATCTAGTACATGATAATCTCTTTCTAAAAAAAAAAAAAAAAAAAAAAAAAAAGCTAGAACCAGCCCTCTAACTCAAAGGGATCCAGAGATCTCCCCATTCATTGCTCCAGTTGCTCTACTAGATTTATTTCAAGCTGGCAGCTCGGGGGCATGTCGTTTCTGATGTAGCTCAGGGGGCATGTCCTTTCTCAGCAGTAAGTCCTTTCAACTGCAGCTCCCTGTAACTGCCATAGCTTCTAACAATAGATCTGGCTGGTGGCAGAAGAAGAATGGAACTGGCATGTGAGTCCAAATCAGCAATGTTACCAAGGTAGACAGAGAAATAAGGAATAGAACAAACAACAGGTGGCGCTATACAAATACAATCTATTGAAAAAATCAGTAGCTATACTAGATTATTAATTATATTCAATTACAAAAGTACTTAGGTCTACGTGTTGGTTTGAAAAAATGTATAATATTTTTGTGGGACAACCCCTTTAAAGAGCCAGTTTAGGAAGCAGAATACATGGAGTCACACAAAAAAGCAGTCATCCATTTTTTATATAAAAAGTTACTTGGAATAGTCACATATAGGTTGAGAATATGTGATAAAAGTTTTCGATCAAAGTGGCAAACCTATAAACATTTCCCTGTAGAAACCACCCATATATAATGGTATTCAATTCCTCTTCTAAAATAGTGTAATTTTGAGATTCTGCCATACATGAAAAAACAATATTTGACTGGCCAAATAACACAATACAACTGTCAAGGAAGGGGAAAGCGTGCACTGCCCTGAGCTCAACCCACACCTCTGTCCCTGCCTACTTGCACAGTCCGCCCTAGTGTACAACTGGACGACGTTCCCTAAACTGAGTACGTGCTGGGCCTTAACCTCCTCCCTGGGTTTATTCCTCTTGGACGCATCGGCGCGTCATCTCGCGAGAGGCGAGATTTCTTGTGAACGCGCGCACACAGGAGCGCGTGTTCACAGGATCGGAAGGTAAACGAGTGGATCTACAGCCTGCCAGCGGCGATCATTCACTGGCAGGCTGTAGATGTTCTTTTTTTAACCCTTGAAAGGTATATCAGAAGCTGTTTTGTTAACAGCGTCTGATATACCTGCTAACAGCGTCTGATATACCTGCTACCTGGTCCTCTGGTGGTCCCTTTCGCTTGGATCGACCACCAGAGGACACAGGCAGCTCTGTAATAAGTAGCACCAAGCACCACACTACACTACACCCCCCCCCCGTCACTTATTAACCCCTTATTAACCCCTGATCACCCCCCCTGTAAGGCTCCATTCAGACGTCCGTATGTGTTTTGCGGATCCGCGGATCCGCAAAACACGGACACCGGCAATGTGCTTTCCGCATTTTGCGGATCCGCACATTCTTGCGGACAACAATAGGACATGTTCTATAGGCTCTACAAAAAACGCAGTGTTCGCCCGATCAGGCTTGATCTTGCGTTAGAAGAAGTCTGGAATCCAAATGCCTAAAAATGCCCTCCTAAAAGGTACTCATTGGAATTTGGGCCCCTTTGCGCACCTAGACTGCAAAAGTGTCACACATGTGGTATCGCCGTACTCAGGAGAAGTTGGGCAATGTGTTTTGGGGTGTATTTTTACATATACCCATGCTGGGTGAGAGAAATATCTCTGTAAAATGACAACTTTGTATAAAAAAAATGGGAAAACTTGTCTTTTACAGAGATATTTATCTCACCCAGCATGGGTATATGTAAAAATACACCCCAAAACACATTGCCCTACTTCTCCTGAGTACGGCGATACCACGTGTGACACTTTTTTGCAGCCTAGGTGCACAAAGGGGCCCAAATTCCAATGAGTATCTTTACGATTTCACAGGGCATTTTTTACGCATTTGGATTCCAAACTACTTCTCATGCTTTAGGTTCCCTAAAATGCCAGGGCAGTATAAATACCCCACAAGTGACCCCATTTTGGAAAGAAGACACCCCAAGGTATTCCGTGAGGGGTATGGTGAGTTCATGTAGAATTTTATTTTTTGTCACAAGTTAGTGGAATATGAGACTTTGTGACATATTTCCGCTAACTTGTGACAAAAAATAAAAACTTCCATGAACTCACTATGCCCATCAGCGAATACCTTAGGGTGTCTACTTTCTGAAATTGGGTCAATTGTGGGGTGTTTCTACTGTCTGAGCATTGTAGAACCTCAGGAAACATGACAGGTGCTCAGAAAGTCAGAGCTGCTTCAAAAAGCGGAAATTCACATTTTTGCACAATAGTTTGTAAATGCTATAACTTTTACCCAAACCAATAAATATACACTTATTGCATTTTTTTTTTATCAAAGACATGTAGAACAATAAATTTAGAGAAAATGTATATAGAAATGTAGTTTTATTTGAAAAAGTTTACAACAGAAAGTGAAAAAGTCATTTTCTTGCAAAAATTTAGGTCAATTTCGATTAATATCAAAAAAGTTAAAATGTCAGCAGCAATGAAATACCACCAAATGAAAGCTCTATTAGTCAGAAGAAAAGGAGGTAAAATTCATTTGGGTGGTAAGTTGAATGACAGAGCAATAAACCGTGAAAGTAGTGCAGTGCAGAATTGTAAAAAGTGGTCTGGTCATTAAGGGGGTTTAAGCTAGGGGAGCTGAGGTGGTTAAAGGGAACAATAAAACTGGAGAAAATAAAAAACTAAGTGACAGGCAGGCACGGAGGGGGAAATACACAAACAATGCAAATATAAGCAGCGGTCAAAATACAGGACGAAAGATACATATAAAAGAGTAAGCAAGATCAAAACAAGTCAAGGTCAGTACCAGGAGGTCACGTCAATACAAAGGAATAACCAAATCACAACAAACACAAGTTGAGGTCCGAATGCCAGGAGGTCAAGACAATACAGAGGAAACAGCAGAAGCGGGGTCAAGGAAACAGAGCCGAGGTCAAGGTACAATGCAAACCAATACAGAGAACTTGGTAAATGAAAAGACCTTATTCACAGGCAACCTGTGGACAGCAGGCTGCCTGTTTAAATAGTCCTGGATGGTGAGTCACATGACGTGGCAGGCGTCACGTGACTCACAGCAGCCCAACTCAGCCGAGCACCGATCATCATTATCGGCGCTCGGCTCTCATGCAGCTCGCCTGCTGTCATGGAGACGAGGATGCAGGCTTCACCTTGCGCAGTGTGCCAGTGGTGCTGCGAAGAAAGCACGCATCGCCGACCCTTCAGTACAACAACATGACCTCTTTAGGTAACTTTAAGTCTAGAGAGATCGTGGCAGTTCTTGAGTTTAGGATATGGATACCAAATCATAACACAATTTACTTTATATAAGATATTATGAATGCACCTAATGACATGGTAGTTTACTGCTAAAGGGTTAATATTATGGTTCATTGCCAAAGCTGTTAGAATGTTTACTGTAATGTTAACTATAATCTATGCATTCTGTATTCCAAAAGGATATGCAATTGCATGGGTAGTTAACTGGCAATTCTTAGAAATAGTTGCCAGGGGTGGGCTGGCTCCATTTACCCCCATGACTGCAACTGAAAACTGCCAGTAAAGGTATTTTGCTAAGAACCAACCTCTGAGGGAAAAAAGCCTTAATGTTTTGCAGAAATTTGAGGACCATAATGAACAGTGTCAGTAAAGTTATGGCTGTAGACTTTATTGCACAAGCTTAGGGTTAATTGCTTCTGGTATTCAACACACTAGTAAGATGGTTTGGCCAGAGTGGTGTAATGGCCTATAATGTCTCTAAAGGGTGGTGATAATTGTGTCAACGGTGTCTCCTACCTTGGTACGGCTGGACTCCTGGCTCACTTGCAATAAATGTGAGTGTAGTGATAGTAGTAGTAATAAAAGAATTTTGCAGCAGAAATGATGTCCAGACCTTTAGATGAAGTTTAAACTTTTCTTTACTGAAGATAACTTGTATCCAAGCAGTATACAGCTTTGGTCTCTGGTCCCAGCAGGTTTTAGCAATCATTGGCAGGAATAAATGCTTCTGCACTTTAAATGTGAGCTTGCAGGATAGGACGTCTGCTTGATAGCTCTGTAACTGTGGCAGGAGGTAATCTTCTGCACTTTTCTGTAGCTTCTGCTTTGTGGGGACAGACTAGCTGAGGAGGAATGGCTTCTCCTAGGTCACAGGACTTAACTCACAGATGATTTCTCAGGGGATGCTTTCTTCCTGGAACTCAGTTCTTTTTTTTCTGCATCCAGCTGAGGCTGAAGGTTCTCAGACTGGGTATGTGATCAATGTCTCAACCAAGACAAGATCCTTGCTGTCTTCCCTATGCAGGTGGACTCCTGGAGGCTATCACACAGCCTTCCCCTAGCAGGGGGGAGGCTACACTAACTCTAACTTCCTTCTCCTCCCATGCTGCAGGATGTGGGAACAGTCCACACCTCCACAGAGAGGGAGCTAAGCTGGAATAATCCATTCCAGCCTAGATATACTAAACTGAGACTAATACCTGGCCAATGGATTGCTGCCACCTGCTGGTCCACCTAGTCCACAACAATAATGATATTTAACATGGTTTTACATGCACATATGTAAAGACATAATCAAAATCACACCAGATGACAATATACCAGCTCTTAGAAGATATTAGTGGGGTAGAGGCGTGTAGTAACACAACTCTGGGGTGTTACAAACCCCATCACCCATTCATCCAACATCAAGGGTACCCCAGCCATCATCAGGCAAGAGACCCCAAAATCCAGGGTGTGCCCTGAGGGGAAGAAGGGTTGTGCCCCTCAAACCACTGCATGCCTGGCCTGGAAGTGTGCTGGAACAGGGTTTGCCACCATGAGGACTACAACCTCCCTCACCGCCACTACCAACACTCCCACACTCTTCGTACTCCACAACCCTCACCAATATAACTGCACTTTTTGTTTTAATAATTTATCTCATTGTATCCAGTAATGTTTCCTCAAGGTTAGAGAAAAAAAACTTCTAATTTATTGTGGTCGTAATTCACTTTATAAACATCTGACACCATGGGCCAGCTAAGCCCATACAGCAAAGTCAAATAAACATGTGCACTGTGCAGCAATAACTAAAAAGTGATCAAACCTTGAGGAATATCGAAGTATAACTAAAAGTCCAATCTGATCTTTGGGAGCAAACAGCTCTACTGAAATAAACCAGGTAAAGGGGAAAACAAGAAAATCTACTATACATTGTGAAATAGTATGGTGCCCATCCATAATGTTTTAAGGTTAAAATTAATTTGAAGCGCAATGTTGTACTTGTAGACTAAACACAATTTGGCATAAGCCAGATTTTGATGCTCACCTTAATGCTCCTCTGCACTTGGCATGTTTAGGAATCCTCAGCTAAAATCCTAACTCAATTTGTCAGTATTATCTTTATGTCAACAGTCTTGCTTAAATATTTACAACAGACATAGTACTCCGAGGGTTTGCAACGCAAGATAAATTAGAAAAATGTTAACAAAATGGATGATACTATTAAAAATCCCTGGCACCAGCAGAACATTTTCATATACATGGAAATGTGCCTGCTCTAAGTATAATTTTTATTACATTTTATGTTTAGTTTTCTGCCTTCGGACACTTTGCCATCACAGAGCAGAACATCAAAGCGCCAGTAGTGGAATAATAAAGGTTTATCATCTTCATAATGCCTAATGCACAGAAAACAATGAACTGGTTATATTCCACAGTCTTTCACTTCAGAAATTCAGATCTGGTCCAAATCTTGTTACTACAAGGTAATAATTTTATTAAAATCACTTAGGCTACCTTCACATGACCGTGGGACAGCCTTCTTTTAAAGGCTGTTATCAGAGCCAATTGAAGTCAATGGTGCTATTCACATGGTTGTTGTCTTTTTTTACGGCCAGTGATTGGCGGCTGTCAAAAAATAGGACATGTCCTATTTTTGGCAATTTTCACGGGCCAGACGGACCCTGTTTTAAACAGCCTTTAAGATAGGAGTGCACCCTTCTAATGGTCATTTAAAATGGGTACATAGCATTTTAGGGGTTAAAAAATTACTCACTTCATACACTAGCACGCGCAGGGACGGTCGCTCGATGTAGAAGACCTGCACTCCCAGCATGATGATGATGTCACCATGCGCTCACCAGTCATCGCGCTGGAAGCATCTAGTGAGGAGCAACTGTCCCTGCTCGTTTTTTTTTTTTACTGTCATGTAAATGTAGCCTTGAAAGCTCTTAACTGACACATGAACAAATGGTTTGGGAAATTACTGAACATGATATGAAAAGGTGTCATAAATATAGATGCTTGGCTAAAAACCCACTTCTTCAGGAAAGCCTACCACCTGCTATAGCTCTGCTGCCACTGCACATCCAGATGAGCAGCTTTTACCCTCACCTACTGTGCCTTTCAACAGAATTCCGCAGACTTGTATAGAATGTCTTCATAATAGAAAAATATTGATTCTGTCTGGTACAAGATTAAGCAATTTACTTTTTTTTTTTTCCGATGTCATCTTTAAAAAATAAAATAAAAAAATGAAATCTTGGAGTCTTCATAATGGTCCATGAGTCTCTCAACAATTTGACACTTTCTTTTCTGTAGAGAACATCATGTATGACGTCTGTGAAGCTGGAGACAGAGGGTCCTTCTTTGACCATAGGTGATGGACAGAGCTCACCTCCTCCCCCTTCCTTCACAGTGACATCTAAAAAGGTCACACAGCTTGGCTACAAAATTCTGCAAAAGAAGTCTATAGTTTGTTTTATCATTTAGGTTTTCTTATTCTGGCCTTTGCAGTGGTCACTAGCTAGATGCTTGAATGACCCTTCATTTAGATACTAATGAGTAGAATAACCTCAGATTCTGTTTCTTGATCTCATCTTTTACCTCACCTATTCCCTGGATTACATTGGTTGCTTTTTGTACATTTTCCAGCTGTGGTATATTGCACACAATATGCCATGTGTGGTCTTAACTACTGATGGATGTAAAGTTAATTTATATTTTCCTTATGTTCATCTAGGGCCTTTCTGGTGCACATCATAATCTTATCTGACTTGGCAGCAGCTCTCTGACACATGTTGCTACAGTTGAGACTGATATCCACAAACATACCTAAATCTTTTTAATTTCCCTCTTCCAAATTTTTCTCCTATTTAAAAGGGTTTTCTGGTTTTATGTCCACAGCCATTGAAATAATCCTTTATGGAGGTAGCTGTATTTTTGCAATGGATTTCTTTTACCTTTATTTCTCCTATCTTCAGTTCTGGGCTGTGGTCACATGACCATGTCCATGCAGCTTTTTCTTATTTCCTGTTATGTTATGTCATGTTTATGTCAAAGCAGCAACAGGAGCAGTGATAGGGAAATGTCTATGTAAGTAGCTGGGTGGGAGGAGTTGTGTTGGGTGTTGCTGGGGCAGTACTGGAGCTGTGACAGAGAAAGGAGTAGTGCATAATGGGTTTGGTTGGATACAGTACCAGGAAGTGCTATATACAGGATGGGGAAAAAAAACCAGAAGGATTTGATTACATAGTAAAAATGATCCAGAAGAGTCCAAATAAAAATAAAAACATATGGGCCAGTTCTGGCCACTGTTCCAATCTAGCCATCTATTGGTTAGGGACTGAACCTCATTGTTCTGGCCGAACATCTCCATTTGCTAATTTGCCTCAGCCTGAAGTAGCACCTGAAAAAACTGCATGATACTGAACTGACTGCTGCTGCAATGGCTACTACTTGTGGTGGCAGAGAGGAGGGGTGGTGGGTGACTTGGTATAGGGCGGAGAGGGCGGCAGTCATCTGCTCACCAAAAGCTGCAGCACGCTGTGTACACAGTGTATCTAGGTAATACAGAAATGTTACCTCCCTTTTCGCAACAGGAAAACATTCCCCGAGTTTGCCTTGATAACTCAATGTCTAAAAGCATTTCTAAAAGCATGTGTATCCAGTAATCATGAGATTGCTTGATGCTAACAATACAACTTCCAGTATACATAAGAAAGCATGTATACAGCTTGCCATAGTGGCCCCAAGCCTGAGCACCCAGTTCTTCCCACTGCTCCTCCTCCTCATCTGGGGTTGGCTCATCATCCTCATCCTCCTTCTCCACTTCCTCCTCCATGGGATTTTGTCCATGTGGGTTCCCAACATCTATAGGGTGGCCAGCAACATGTGTAAGCTGTTCTTCTTCTGTTGTTTTCTGTTGCATTATCATGAGAGTCCTCTCTAAGATAAATAACAGGGGAATGACATACCAGTAGTTTATGGTGCAGTTGTCCCTACTGTCAAATCGGGTGGCCTCTTCAAAGGACCTTAGAACTTAAAATGAATCTCTGATGATCTGCCAATGCCTGACCTGAAGACTGCAAATTCTCCCTGCTGTGGCTGTCTGGTACATAATTAAATCATTCACCGTTTTACACTGCTGTTACAGACGTTCCAGCATATGCAAGTGGCGCAATGGCACACCGTTCAGTGGCTGCAAGTCCAGGAAGGAGTTCCTTGCCACAGAAGAATGGCTGAAATGCGAGGACAGTCTCCTGGACATTACCAGCACCCTCTGCAAACCACTGTAGCTTTTCAAAAAGCGTTGCACCACTAAATTTAGCTGACTGACATTATTGATGCGCCCATGTCAGCACTACATAACAGTATGTTTCTAACGTTAGTCTCTGCAGCCGTTTTTGTTAAAAAAAACCACTTTTGTTATATGCTAATGAGCCTCTAGGTGCTATGTGGGCGTAAAATCAGCACCTAGAGGCTCCGTCCACTCACCCTGTATTCCGCCCAGGTCCAGTGTTGTGCCCGCCCCGCTCCTCTTGATTGATGCCACTGTTCCCTGCATCGTTGGCGAAATCCTGCGCCTGCGCCGTTCACTTCTGTCTTCGGCGCAGGCGCAGTGAGTGAATGATGCGATCCTGGTGCCGGCTTCCTCACTGCGCCTGCGCAGTCTACGTCACAGTGAGGAAGCCGGCATCCTCACTGCGCTTGCGCCGAAGACCGAAGTGAACGGCGCAGGCGCGGCATTTCGCCAACGATGCAGGTAACAGTGGCATCAATCAAGAGGAGCGGGCGGGCACAACACTGGACCTTGGCGGAATACAGGGTGAGTGGACGGAGCCTTTAGGTGCTGATTTTACGCCCACATAGCACCTAGAGGCTCATTACCATATAATAAAAGTGCTTTTTTAACAAAAACGGCTGCAGAGACTAACGTTAGAAACATACTGTTATATAGTGCTGACATGGGCGCATCGCTAATGTCAGTCAGCTACATAACAGTATTTCTGGTGATAGAAACCCTTTAATGTTTTACTACTTTAAATAAAAACCTGTAACTTTTTTTTTTTTGCATCAGCATATTCTGATACCCATGACTTTTTTAATTTTTTATATCTACAGAGCTGTGTGGGGGCTCATTTTTTGCAGGGAGGGATGTAGTTTTAATTTCTACCATTTTAGGGTACGTATGACTTTTTCATCATTTTTTTTCGAGTGGGGCAACGTGAATAAAAAAAATCACCACACACAATAACTTTTTATATTTTATTTGTTTGGATGTTTTCAGACGCTGCAGTACTAATGATGTTTATTTTTGTTTATTTTTTATATGTTTAAAAACTTTGTTTACTTTTTTTCCACTGTACTTTTTAGTTCACTTAGGGGACTTGTACATGCAATCACTACAACAGCTCATTATGGCAGGCCTAGGTGCTTTCACAAGGTCATAGCAACCGATCGACACCCCTTCTCTCTGTCTAAGTCAACAAATTCAGAAGTCGCTATTGACAGTGGCATCTGAGGGGTTAAATGATCAGGACGTCCAGCAATAGACCCTATTGAAAAATATGATATCTACATTTAATGAGAAAACTATAACTCTAACAAAGTCAGATCGGGTGGGCCACAAAAGATAATTGGGACAAGGTGGGTAAGCGGTGGGGAAGATATCCCTGCCACTACTACCCTGATCTAATCCTGTGCCCAGGGACGTCTCCTGGTGGTGGGGACTCCCTGTCCTCGTGCCTAGCCTCAAACTCCTAACAAGCCCTGATGAGGTGGAGGAAGGAGGATTGCTGGTACCGAAAAGTGCCCCCCCCCCCCCCCCCCCGAAAAATTGACTGACACAGAAACACATCAATACATACAAAAATGCAAAAAAGGTGTCCACAGTATACGACCCTCGTGACCTGTTGCCAGGAGGTACCGGGTACACCTAGTGGTTAAAAATTACGTGGACAAAGCATACACACACAGAAACATATATATGATGATTATATTATGTGCAAAAGATACAGAATTAACATCACTTTTGATGCCCCTCTGCCGTTCATTCCAGTTCCCACTAACTGTATGTACTCTCCTACGGGGGCTGATTCATTAACCTTATTCATTTGGCTGAGTCTGGTGACTGTTTTTTCATTAATTACGTACTATTGTGACTGTTTATTCAGTAATTACGTACTATCATTAGACGGGGCCCACCACATCGATTAGTCGGGCCCTCTACACTTGATATATCTACCTCGTATTACCCCCTGAGGATCCCACTCCGTGGGTGAAACGCGTCAAGGTTAATTCTGTATCTTTTGCACATAATATAATCATCATATATATGTTTCTGTGTGTGTATGCTTTGTCCACGTAATTTTTAACCACTAGGTGTACCCGGTACCTCCTGGCAACAGGTCACGAGGGTCGTATACTGTGGACACCTTTTTTGCATTTTTGTATGTATTGATGTGTTTCTGTGTCAGTCAATTTTTCGGGGGGGGGGGGCCACTTTTCGGTACCAGCAATCCTCCTTCCTCCACCTCATCAGGGCTTGTTAGGAGTTTGAGGCTAGGCACGAGGACAGGGAGTCCCCACCACCAGGAGACGTCCCTGGGCACAGGATTAGATCAGGGTAGTAGTGGCAGGGATATCTTCCCCACCGCTTACCCACCTTGTCCCAATTATCTTTTGTGGCCCACCCGATCTGACTTTGTTAGAGTTATAGTTTTCTCATTAAATGTAGATATCATATTTTTCAATAGGGTCTATTGCTGGACGTTCTGTTATATACATGATTACCCCTATGCTTTGCACTTTAGACATCAATTTCGCTGGACTTTTTTAGGTATATTTTCTCTCGGTATGGCTAGTTTCTTGTCGGGAACAATTTTTACGGACGATCTGGTCAACGAAGCAAGGGACATCTTTTCGGACAGGGACGTCCCCGCTCTGGGCCAGACGACTTCAGCCAAACAGGTATTTAATGAGCTATACAATTGTTATAAAGAAAATATCAAGTCTTGGTGGGAGATTAAATCTCTCGAAAGCTATCTAGGACATAAAATTGTACCGCGGGGGCTTCGTATTCGGATACGACCCGCTGAGAGAGTCTCTTTACCAGACTTTTTAATTAAGTGGGAGAACACTTTGACTCAGAACTCTCTGTCTCTCATGACATTGTTACTGGAGGAAGAGAATCAACTTTTTGTAAGCTCATCCAAGAAACTAAAGGAACAGATTGATATAGCTCTTAAACTCAAGGAAGACCCTGATTTTACAAGGAGGGAGGTATCTTTGCAATCAGCTGTGGAGAGATTTCAGGGGCTTATAAAAGAACGTAAACATAGGCAATTTGTGAGGGACTTGGGTGACTTCAGGGACAATCGGGCCTACGTATCAACACAGAGCCAGATCTCGGGCTCTGAACCTTCATCTTCAGAGGCTGACACCTCTGACACTGACACTTATTCCAGACCACGTGGCGATTCATCTAACCGTGGTCGCCCCAATTCCAGACGCCAGGGGGGTCGAGGATGGCCAAGACAGGGCGGTTACCGGGGCAAGGGCAATGGGCGCGGGAGATCTGGGCAATACAACTTGCCCCCCGCTTCTGTGCCTCCTTTATCAACTGGACCTGTGAACGCCTTGACACAACAGCCGCCACTCGCTGCTGCCGCTGCCTCTTCCTCTTCTTCCTCCTCCTCCTCCTCTTTTTTAGAAAGGGGGGGATTCCCTACGATCTTCGGAATCGATAGGACGTGACGACCTTCAAATTATTAATTTATCAACGCGGGTCCTTCGCCCGGAGGAGGTGGGGGTCCTTAGGCGGGGATTGTCGTTCGTACCAACTACGGACTTCAGTCTTTTCGCTTGGACTAAGGACCTTCACCTCTTCTGTAGGAGGCTCAAATGGCACAAGTTCTATAAGAACTCCAACAGTGACACCTGCCATAGACTAGGGCTAGAGGAGGACGACTATGATGACCTCCAAAACCTCGTGGATCTCAGCAGTGAGCATTTTAAAACCCCTGGAACAGATCCTTTTACTACACTAAGACCTAGAAGTACGCGTATGCCTCCCCCCTCGAGCTCGGAGCATATTGATATATTTCTCCAACTGGTTATTCAAGATCTTGAACGGATGGAAAAGGCGAGACCCAGGACCTTTAACCTCTCTGTTTCAGAGATGTAGGCACTAAAGTCACTTGAGACCGATGATACCATCATTATTAAACCTTCCGACAAGGGGGGTAATTTGGTGATCCTTGATTGTGACAAGTATAGAAATATGTGTCTGGACCTCTTGAAGGACAGAGGGTGCTATGAGGTCCTATCCACTAACCCTATCCAACTGTATTTAGTGGAACTCAAGAATATCTTGAATAAGGGGCTTTTGGACAAAGTTATAAGTGCAGCTGAATTTGACTTTCTCCTGCCGGTCAATCCACTTACAGCCACCTTCTATGGACTCCCGAAAGTCCACAAGGGGACATCTCCCCTCAAGGGTCGCCCGATAGTCTCAGGCGTTAATTGTTTGACCCAGAATTGTGGCATTTATCTGGACCAGATTCTGAGGGAGTTCGTCGTGTCCCTCCCGGCTTACACGAGGGACACGATGGACTTCCTTAATAAAATTAATACTCTGAATCTTGATCCTAACTGTGTACTGGGCAGCATTGACGTCGAGGCTCTATATAGCTCGATACCTCACGAGCAGGGTCTCAGAGCAGTTGACCATTATTTAAGAACTAGGGGTATCCATTGCTTTCCTCATAACGCATTTATTCTTGAACTACTGAGGTTCACCCTCAATCACAATTTTTTTCTTTTTGATGCGCGGTTCTACCACCAGCTCAGGGGGACGGCAATGGGCAGTCCATGTGCCCCATCCTATGCCAATCTCTTCCTGGGCTGGTGGGAGGATACCCATGTGTTTCCCGACCATGATGTATGGTGGGCAGACAACATTCAATTTTGGACACGCTATATTAATGACGTGTTTGTCGTCTGGAAGGGTGATCCTCATAGTTTCAAACAATTTGTCCTAGACCTCAACCAGAACCAGATCGGTCTCATATTCACATATGAGATGGACCCTGTGTCTTTAGCCTTCCTTGATGTAAGGGTTACTAAGGTAGGGGACTCTTTATCCACCAGTATATATCGTAAGAATACCGCCACCAACTCCCTGCTCCATTGGAGCAGCTACCATCCCACTGCCCTCAAACGAGGTATACCTAGGGGTCAGTACCTCAGGGTAAGGAGGAACTGTTCTAACAATGATTCCTTCTTTAATGAGGCTGGAAATTTACAGCAGAGACTATTGACAAGGGGGTATCCCAGAGGTGTTCTTCGTGAGGCCTTCCAATGGGCAGCCGCAAAACCTCGCACCGACCTGTTGGTTCCGAGATGTAGAACTAAGGATGGTCCCCAACCAGCACGGATCATTGCGAATTTCGATACGGCCAATCGCGAAACTAGAGCAGTCCTCACCAAATATTGGTCTATATTACAGATGGACTCTTACCTGTCAGACATCGTGAGCAAATATCCCTCGGTTTCATATAGACGAGGTAGAAGCCTAAGAGATCGCCTTGTACGCAGCCACTTCTCACCACCTATGAGAGGTGGCTGCTGGCTCGACCGTAAACCTATTGGCGTCTTTAAATGCGGGAGATGTAAGGCCTGCAAATACATCTCGACTGCGAGGTCCATCACCTGCTCGGTCACGGGTCAGACATATCAGATCCGCGATTTTACCAACTGCGTATCTAAAGGTTTGGTGTATCTCTGCCAGTGTCCCTGTCCCATGGACTACGTGGGCAAAACAATACGCGAGTTCAGGAGAAGGATCCTTGAACACATCAACGATGTAGTCAAAAAGGAGCCAACACCTTTGGCCACTCACGTCAATGACTGTCATGGGGGTGATCCCTCAGCACTTAGGTTTACGGTCCTTGAACTGGTACCCCCCTCCCCACGTGGAGGTGCCTGGGATAGGCGAATCTTACAAAAGGAGAGCGAATGGATACACAGGTTCCGTTCACAATCTCCTCGTGGCCTTAATGAGCGTCTAACTTTCTCTTGCTTTTTATGAGCACTACCTGCGTTCAATTGCCTGTTTCTGTGTGTATATTCTTTTCTACTGTATCGCCTCCCATATAGGCTCTAACTCTTCTAATTTTACTATATTTAACGGTACAATTTTTCCATCATTTGGCATTTACACTGTTTGGATGCATCCCTGGTCCTGAGCGGCCTACTCGCCCTGATAGATCCCCTTTTGCCAGTATGGCCTTCCGTAGAATTATTTACTTTCCCTGGTTTCATAGCCTGGGTACGTGAAGTACCCGAACGTATTATCCATGAAGGTGTCAATTTTTATCTAAGCACACCATATATCTGGCATCCGGTTATTAGCACGGAAGCCAGTCTTTTCCGTATATTTTGAGTATGGTACTCTATTTCTCTTTGCAGTTTATTGACTGCACATTATCAACCCCCCCCCCCCCCCGCTCGCCTGCGGTCCCCCCACCCCTCGCCTGCTCCTGTTCCCGTTTCTCAAAATAATGTTTCTCTAGCATTTTATTTCATCTTTGACTGTCATTAGGCGCTATGATTAGCATTTTTTAGGTCACTACTAATATCATCCCTTCTATTATGGCAATTATATAGGGCCCATAATATGTTTTATAGGGCTTCCGGACTATTACTTATTGTTCATCTATATATCCCCTGCATTGCTTTCCTGATTGGAATCGATGCGGCAGTATCACACACGGCTTGCGTTTCAAGCTGAAACGCATGATGACGGCAACAGGAAGTGCGGCTCTTACACCGGATATCCGCCCGGGCATGCCGCGATTAGGTGAGTCTGGCGTGCGTCCCACTGTGGAACGCATGCTCAGCCTGCGAGCGGCCTAGTCTTTGGCCTTGGGTGTGCGTTCCACTGTGGAACGCACCACACTAGCGGCCTTTGCGGTGACCACTCACTAGGGGGAGGGCCCTATTATCACGGACGGCGGGTCTTTTAATCCTTATAAATAAGGGGGAGTTTGGATTCTACCTTTGCTGCTCCAGACCCTCATCTTATCAGCCCTGATTTTATGTGAGTACCTATCTTATTGATCAATTGTTTTTGGAACTGTCCGGCTTCAGGCTATTACATTTACCTTTGTTCTATCTGTAGGTTCTGGTGGGTGGATAGCTCTATACCATAAGAGCTTTTTCCAGGGAGCAATCCCCATCTTGGGAGCTCATGGCAGCCACATCCACCATGACGTGGGGTCATCACTTTTGATGCCCCTCTGCCGTTCATTACAGTTCCCACTAACTGTATGTACTCTCCTACGGGGGCTGATTCATTAACCTTATTAATTTGGCTGAGTCTGGTGACTGTTTTTTCATTTTTTTCATTAATTACGTACTATTGTGACTGTTTATTCAGTAATTACGTACTATCATTAGACGGGGCCCACCACATCGATTAGTTGGGCCCTCTACACTTGATATATCTACCTCTTATTACCCCCTGAGGATCCCACTCCGTGGGTGAAACGCGTCAAGGTTAATTCTGTATCTTTTGCACATAATATAATCATCATATATATGTTTCTGTGTGTGTATGCTTTGTCCACGTAATTTTTAACCACTAGGTGTACCCGGTACCTCCTGGCAACAGGTCACGAGGGTCGTATACTGTGGACACCTTTTTTGCATTTTTGTATGTATTGATGTGTTTCTGTGTCAGTCAATTTTTCGGGGGGGGGGGGGGCCACTTTTCGGTACCAGCAATCCTCCTTCCTCCACCTCATCAGGGCTTGTTAGGAGTTTGAGGCTAGGCACGAGGACAGGGAGTCCCCACCACCAGGAGACGTCCCTGGGCACAGGATTAGATCAGGGTAGTAGTGGCAGGGATATCTTCCCCACCGCTTACCCACCTTGTCCCAATTATCTTTTGTGGCCCACCCGATCTGACTTTGTTAGAGTTATAGTTTTCTCATTAAATGTAGATATCATATTTTTCAATAGGGTCTATTGCTGGACGTTCTGTTATATACATGATTACCCCTATGCTTTGCACTTTAGACATCAATTTCGCTGGATTTTTTTAGTTAAATGATCAGGATTGAAGTCATTTCCAATCACGGTCAGTGCCAGCAAGTGACTGTTGTATCATACAGCTGACCCTCACTACATATGGAGTGAGCTCAGCACGAGAGCCCTCTCTAAACAACCGTTTAACACATATGATGTGCAGGTATTTCATATGGCATTAAGGGGTTAAAAGTCTGTCATCAGGAAATCCACCAATAAGCAAGGCACAATGCCTTGTAAGGCTAGCTCAGTCAAAAGTAATGATACATTTTCACTGGGCAATCTGTTACTTCATTCTAGAGAAAAATAACTTTTAGGTAATATGTAAATGTAAAGTTAAGTGCACTGAGGGTGGGTCCAAGTCCCTCTGTGCACCGTTGCTCCTCCTACTTCCTCTCCTTCTTGATTGACCATGCCAGGCGAGATAACTATGCAGTAACCTAGCCTATGCAGTAATCAATAAAGAGAGGGAGGGGCTGGCAGAGGAAGTAGGAAGCGCAAGGGTGCACAGTGTGGCTTGGCCCCACCCTCAGTTCACTTAGTTACTCATTTGCATATGGATTAAAGGTATTTTTTCTCCAGAATAAAGCAATGGCTCACTAAGTGAGAGGTATCGTTACACTGAGCTGAGCTAGCCCATTTTGCTTGGTTTATCAGTGAATTTCCTGGTGACTCTTTAAAAATTCAGTGCAGACCTCCACCCGCAGCCCTTATAATGCAGCCCCGATGGCTCCAGAGACATTTATTTTATCTTTTATAGTTCAGCCAGCTTATTGCTGAAACTTAATATGTACAAATTGAGGGTTTTCTCTGTCTTACGCAATGAGTCGAAAAACAGAATGATTCCCTTTCTCATCACATCTGCTTACAAATGGGTAGTTTCCTCTGAGAAAGGGTAAAGGATATTGCTTTCTTGCTTCTAAAGATACAAAGCTGGAAATATACAATTCTATAAAGTCACCTAGGTTCTGACTGGTGGAACACAAGTTCAAAAGCAATCCATAGTAATATATGACATCCGTCCTGTCACTCAGGCTATTTAGTCATTTTGTCCGTATTCTATTATCCATTCTACTTGTAGACGTTTGAAATTTGACTCCTAGTTATGAGGAAGCCATCCTTTGTCTAATCCATTATTAACCACACAATAAAGCCATTGTAGAGGATTAGGTATATCCTTTAATTGTAGGCTGGTATCATGCTAGTATCATAGAAATACCATATGTATGTAAGAATTTTGATTAGGTTTCCTGGGAAGAAGGTATACAAATGAGCTCTTAACAAGCTCTGCCTCTAAAGCCACCAGATGGAAGGCAGATATCCTATAAGTCAATGTTTGACCTTTTAAATAGTCTTTGGGATACAACTTGGCTAATAATTTATCCAGTGCCCCATCTGCAGACAGCTGCAGGGATATTGCCCCTCGTGAGGGCAGAGCAGAAAGTACTGGCTTAACAGGGTTAGGAGCCTAGATCAGGATTTGGGGGGGGGGGGGGGGGAGGTATTATATCTACTTATGTAGAGCACCTCAATAAGCGTGAGGAGTCTTATAGGACTTGGATAATAATAAAGCCAGCACCTCATCTACAGATAGTTGTTTTGGGGTGATTGCTGTGCTTGTTTAGATGTTATTTTCCAAACTTCTGATGCAGAATTTTGTGGTGAGGATGACTTTCTTCTGATGACTCTTCCTTGTTATGCTGTTAGGCAGCTGCTTAGAAGAACAAATGGCTGCTGTTGTTTTGGGACATGGTTAGGGGAAGTCTGGGTATTTATAAAGCTTTGAAATTTGCATCAGGCTACTTTCACACTAGCGTTCGTCGGTCCGCTCGTGAGCTCCGTTTGAAGGAGCTCACGAGCGGACCCGAACGCAGCCGTCCAGCCCTGATGCAGTCTGAATGGAGCGGATCCGCTCAGACTGCATCAGTCTGGCGGCGTTCAGCCTCCGCTCCGCTCGCCTCCGCACGGACAGGCGGACAGCTGAACGCTGCTTGCAGCGTTCGGGTGTCCGCCTGGCCGTGCGGAGGCGTGCGGATCCGTCCAGACTTACAATGTAAGTCAATGGGGACGGATCCGTTTGAAGATGCCACAATATGGCTCAATCTTCAGGCGGATCCGTCCCCCATTGACTTTACATTGAAAGTCTGGACGGATCCGTACGAGGCTATTTTCACACTTAGCTGTTATATGCTAAAATAATGCAGACGGATCCGTTCTGAACGGAGCCTCCGTCTGCATTATTATGAGCGGATCCGTTCAGAACGGATCCGCCTGAACGCTAGTGTGAAAGTAGCCTCATCTGGCCTTTCCTAACAATGATTCATTGATTAAAGTTATCTGAGCGCTCAAATCTCCTTGGGCTCCCATACTTTTGCAAGGTACTCCTTTTTTACTCTAAAACTAAAACAGTAGACCGATATTTCTTCAAATGTTTAAAAGTGTGTTCATCTTTAAATGTATGCCTTTTTGAGATCATTTTATCTTTAACTTGCATAACTGTTCATAGTAACAGTAATTTTGACCAGGAATGCCCAAACTTTTGCATGTCACTGTATTAATAACAAATCAGCCATACTATTAAAGCCAATATTATGCCACCAAAACAGCTCTGACCTGTTAAGGCATGAACTCTACATCCACAAGACCTCTGAAGGTGTCCTGTTGTATCTGGTGTCAGCAGGAGATTCATTAAGTCCTGTAAATTTAAAGGTGGGGCCATCTGGTGAATTTGGAGGCCAAGCCAACACTCTGAACTCTTAATCATATACCTCAAAACATTCCTGGCCATACCCACCAAGCCACCTTCTTTCATTGCACCATGGTCCAGTTCTGATCGCACGTGCCTATTATGGGCACAATTGCCAGTGGGCAGGAATCAACATGGGCACTGAATACTGGATAATGTTCTGACCCAATCTGACCTTAATCAAAGTCATTCATATCCTCACACTTTCTGCTTAGAACACATAAACTTCAAGAACTGACTGTTTACTTTCTGCCTTATATACTGTAGCTTATATATCTGCATCTGCAACATATTTAGTCAGTATCATACATCAAGCTAAAGTTGCCCAAAGGTACACTAATGCCACATAATAATATAAACACTAATACCTCCCAATGATATAAGAACTAATATCTCATAATAATATAAACACTAATACCTCCCAATCATCTATCTATCTCGTGATGATGAGAAATTGAGTGTCAGCCCTCAATTGTCCATTTTCATGAATTCCATTTTCATACCGTTGGAATTGAAATTTTTGGGGAAATTGTTCAATTTAATGAAACCAGCATATATACATGAATACCACAGCAAAACACATGGTAATGCAGCAAGCTACCTGTGAGTATTAACATGAAATTGAGGGACAAGCCTCAATTGTCTGTTCCCTTAAATTCCACTTCCACATGTTTGGAAATTGATTTCACAGATACCCAACACTATAGAAAAAAGCACCAGCCTATGTGGGCTCCCTAGGTCCCGTCCACCAGAGGGGACGGCACTTTTTTCTATAGTGTGCAAGCATGGCCTTTGCTGTTGGATTGCAGGGTGGTCGTAACCATAGAAACAAGCAGTGTAGTGAAATCAGCCAGCAAAGGAAGCAATATGGACAATTACAATACATTAGTAAGTGCCTTGTATCAACTTTCACTACATGATAAATGCCAATTGCCAAAGTGACACAACCCTTTTAAGTTGAAAACTGTCCTGTAGGGGTTAATATTTAAAACATCCTCACACCAATTATGTTAGTTTTTTTTAAATTTTGTTTAAATATCAGAAATGGGGACAGTTGTTTGTTTTATTTTGAATATGCTTGTTCTTTTGTTTTTCTTCTTTAGTGCCCTAATGGCACTTGAATCTCGCTCAATCACTTGCACTATTCAAAGCAATATTTCTGTATTCCCGTGAATAGTAATTTTACCATCATTCCAGAGGTAGGGTATAAAAGGAGCTGTAGCATGGCAGGCCTAGGAGCCTTCCGAAGGCTCCTGGCTGTCATAGCAAATAGCGCACTCTCTTTGTCTAACTTTTTAGATTCCCTGGTCGCTATTTACCGTGGCATCTGAGGGGTTAAATGTCCAAGCTCAGCTTTATATCTGATCCTGGCCATTGCGGGCTGGTGTAAACTGTGATCCCGCACCATACATTCCTTAGTGACCAATGATGCACAGGTATGATCACTGGTCGTTAAAACATTAGAGGGTCATTTATCAAAATGCTGTAAAGTAGAACTGGCTTAGTTGCTCATAGCAACCAATCATATTCCACCTTTAATTTTGGATAGCTCCTTTGGAAAATGAAAGGAAGAATATGATTGGTTGCTATGGGCAACTAAGCCAGTTTTACTTTACATTAGTTTGATAAATGACCCCCTAAGAATTTAGACTCATTCAGACCAATGCAGTTCCATATTATGCTTCACATATTAAAATTGTGATAGGTGATATTTTTATTTAAATTGTGATTTGAGCCCTCCCTGCACTCAGTTGAGTCTTTTCCTGCTTTTGTCCTGCCGTACTTCTGCATGTATTATGCTGTGACATCTGTAAGATTTGACCTTCTCAGCAGCAGTAAACATTATTCAGAGTTTCACGCAACCTAAAGTTTGTCAAATAAACAAGTGATTTTCTTATTTTCTCCAACCAGCTTCTAGTACCGAGATTTGTATAGCCTTTAAATATTCAGACAGATGCTTCCATAAATGTTATTCCACAATACATGCAGACAACAAGATGAGTGTGAGTGATATCTAACCTGAGGAGAAGGGGGAATAGGTGTTCTGTAAAAGAAATGTGCCACCATTTCATGAGTTCCTTGCAGCAACTAAGTGGGAAATGCAGAGAGGAGGATGGGAGTAGTAGTGGTCACGGTACTTACGGTGATTGGGCCCTCCTCCTTCACTCCTAGGGCTGGGTTTTCTTAGTGATAAGGGGTCTACAGGATAGTAGTAGTAATAATTTTCCCCCGGGGTGGAGTCTCCTGGCCATTGGAAGATAAGGTGGGGTGCCCTTGATGATGAGGTGCGGAATCAGTGGCAGAAGACCAGAGCGGAGTTGTACAAGGTAACTGACATTCTTTACTTGAAAAGTAGATGCAAAACACTTCCATGCAAGACAAGGACACAAATCTTAGTGCTGTAACCCACTGTTAGACATAGGCTGGCACCAAACCTTCCTATGTGTGTGTGGGGGGGGGGGGCAAGTAGTGCAGTCTAAGATCAGCTTTGTCTGAGGGAGCAGCAAAATGTACCAAGGAACAGAGTTAACCAGGAAATACATAGTTATTGGATCCTACGGACTGTATAGCAGCTATTTAGAGGAAAGTGCAGCGCATCTGTCAGAGAAGGCAATACATCTACATTTTGGCTACAGATTTCCCTGCATGTTAGTTGAGGCAATAAGCTTCAGGTTTCCCATCACCCTAAAAGAACTGACTTTAGCATTTGCAGAAATGCTAAACTAGTAAAAGGGGGAGACAGAAACAAGTTGCACCCCATGGTCGATATGGGCAGATTGGCAGAATATAATTAGACTTAGAGGGAACTCTTACCAGGCCCACCACCTCCCATATACAACATTGGGAAATTGCATACGCCAATGCATATGTCATCTATTAAACTGCCTTAATAAAGTACAGCAGATTTGTTGCACTAAATCAGGCCTCATCACTGCATTGTTTGCATCATCAAACGTATCTCTACCATGGGCACCTCAACTAACATGAGGCATGGGGCCCCAAAGTCAGGGAGAGCCCAAAGGGAAGAACAGGTTTGTCCTTCCCATCACTGCACAGCCCTAGGGAGCATCAGAGTGGGGACCGCCACTGTGAGTAACTATTGCCCCCATTATTGCTACCATTACTCCTGTCCTCCGCCCTACTCCTCTTTCAGGCCTGTTGCATTAGCACAACAGTTTCAACAAGTTCTGGCTGAACCATAAATTATTTCCAAAGCCCATCTGAGATGTAGATATTTGCATAGCAATTCCTTACAAATGGTGCCAGCTGAGCAGCGCACATATATCCCAAATGTTTCAGCATTTCCTTCAGCAGTGCAGATTCCACAAAGCAGCACTACAAGCACAGTGAGCCCGTGGGCACTGCTAATAATAAGGTTTTGAAGATCATGTTCATCCTATACTATGGTATGTGAATTGTATGTAACTCCTGGCTGAACCATAAGGTTAATCCCAGGTTCTTGGCAACCATTGCTGGGAAGGGGTAGGCCCTACCCCGTGGGGTTTGGCTCCTTCCTGTAAGCCAGTGGATGATGCAGTATGAGCAATCTGCAGGAGTCTGAGTTCTGAGAGCATCTACAATCATTCATTGGGGCCTAGAGAGGAACCCGAGGGAAATTACCATACAGAGTGATGAAAAATAAAATTATTCAGAAGGTTGAGCAGCCATACAGGAGGGAAAAGACTCGGAAGGTACCCCTCAAGTTTTGGAAATTGAACTCCACAGCCCTTGGCTGTGTTTCAACAGCCTCAGTCCCCCAGTCATACCAGAAGGACAGATTACAGGTCTGTCTTAGGATCTGCACCTCGCAGTGGGCATTGTAGACAAGTTTTCTGAGCAATGCACCCACAGGCTGGATTAGAGCGTAGAATCGCCAGATGTAAGAAAGTGCATCTTGGTAAGTTACCTGGAGTCAGATCTCCTGATTCAGTCTGAAATGTATTAAAACAGTTTAAGAACTGTGCCTTTATTGTATGTGGATGACTGTGGAAAACTGGGTAATTCAATAAAGCCTTGCTATATCTTAAAGTACACTAATATCTATGTACATCCCATCGTCTGCCATTTCTAGCCTTGCCCCTTATACATACCTACACCAAGGCCACACCACCTTTCAACAGGCAGGAGACTGTAATCAGTGTGCACTACCCAAGGAGCAATAGAGTGGGACCCCCACCACCGTGAGTAGCCCCGCCACTTGCTACTACTACCACTCCCGTCCTCTCCTCCATCAAGCGCCTTCCTCCTCTATGTTGCTGCACAAGCTGCAAACTAATATGTATAGAAGTAGAAAGCATTTAAACCAAACAAGTGCTATGAGACCTATTAGCCATAGACATGCGTTACCCTCACAGACGAAAAACTTGCTCTCCATCTTCAGTTGATCAACAATATCAGGGGATCTTCAGCTGCACACAATCTCAGGGGTTCAGTGGAGTCTCTTGGAATCAAACTGGCTGATGCTGATCCAGAGGACTGGTAGTTGGTTCTTCAGCAGCCTTAATTCAACACACACTGCCTTCAGTGAGACCAGAAAAGGCCATCCTAAGGGCTTAAAGGGAATGTGTCATCAGAAAATGACCTGCTGTTTAAAGCCATTTTTTATGTTTAACATATTATTTTATATTTTTTTATTTTCCATGTCACTTTTTATATTCAAACTAAAACCAAAAATCCTGCAGTTTTCACACTTGCCACCATGTCTAATAAATGGCGCCACTTCTTGGTCTGTACAGATCTGTACAGGTCTGTACTGCAGTTATAGACCATTCTTATCCTGCCTGTAATGATATCGCCTCTTTGTATAGAGAAGTTCGGATCCACCGTTCTCAATAGGTTACTGTCAGAGCTTATCTATTCTTTCCTTGTACAATGACCTCTGCACAGGTCCGGTGGCGTTGCGAGGGGGTGCGGTGGGTGCGGGCCGCACTGGGTGACACCAGTCTGATGGGTTGTCACCTGCCAGAGTTCCCCTTACTCACTCACAAGCACGTTGGCCTGGCCGGGTGTGACTGCCTGGTGAGTGGTGCTGCGGCGGCTGCTCTGCAGGAGCAGCCAGCAGGCCCAGGACTGGAGTCTGGAGCTAATGGATTGGGTGGCGAGTCACGTGACAGCAGTGACTCACTCACACAGCCAGCCAGACCTGCCACTGCCGCGCCTAAGGGAGGAGGAGGTGTGGTAGGTAGCGCAGAGAGCGCATACTGACTTTATATTTAGATGATTTAATTTAATACCCCATTGTAGTATTTATTATATTTAGAGAGGGGGGGGGGAGCAGGCGGTTGGGGCCTCCAGGTCCAGCCAGGTTAAAGCTTGAACAGAAGGTGGAAATGCATTTTAATGCTCCATGACTCATGGAGCATTAAAGTGCATTTCCTGGAACTGCCGCAAACTACATAATGGAGGGCAGTGTGGGGGGCAACTTACTTAGTGGGGGGAAAATTACATAATGGAGGGCATTGTGGGGGGCAAACAACATAATGTGGGGCAGTGTGGGGGCAAATTACTTAATGTGAGGCAGTGTAGGGGGGCATATTACTTAATGTGGGGCAGTGTAGGGGATAGTATTACTAATTATGGCACTCTAGAAGGGAATTACTATTGGTGGGACTATGAGCAGCACTATTACTATCGGGGCACTATTATTTCTTCGGGATAGTATTTGTGGTATTGGGGGGCACAGCGAGCAGCAGGATAACACTGTGGGGACTCTAGGTTGGGGGATGATGATAGAAAAGTGAGGACACTAAGATGTCCGTGTGTCACACTCTGCAGAGACGAGATGCGGCTGAAAGAAGTGTCTGGACCAAATGGAGAAGAAGATCTACATCGGAGGAGACGTCACCTGGGAGGCCCTGGATGTGAGAGGTACGTGCTGCTGTATAGCAAGTACAGCAAAATGCGATGTAGGGGAGGGGGGGACTTAGGGAATTGGGCCATATTCATTGGGGCTGTATATATAGTGTATTTATGTATGTGTACCATGTATATGGTGTATTTATGTGTATGTGTTGGATATATATGGTGTACATGTTGTGATGTCACGCGTCCGCCGTTGAGTAGGAAACCTGTTCTCAAAAATTTGAATCGAAAGCCCCCCCCCCCCCCCGCTGTCGATCTGTCTGCTAGCACCCCTAACCCCCCCCAAAAAATCCCCCCTGTTGGGACTCTTACAATCCCCCCACCCCCACCCCCGCGGTGCTGCTTGGATCGGTCGGCAGGCTCAGTGAAGGACGTAAAGGGATGTCAGCGGCGCCGCGGCAGCAGGGCGGAGCTTGATGGACGTCCCCTACATGACTCGTCCCAGGGGGGTGACACCATTTTCTACCGCACTGGGTCACACCAGCCTTAGCAACGCCACTTTTTAATGCTGTGTAAATGCTGTTAAGAAGAGCTCAGGCAAGATGGCCGCCCCCATAATAATGTTTAAGAAATAAAATAAAACAATCTACAATCATAAATAAATACAGATTAGAAAAAAAAAAGGATGTGTGTTAGGGCTCTTTCACACTTGCATATTTCTTTTCCGGCATAGAGTTCCGTCGTCGGGGCTCTATGCCGGAAAAATCCTGATCAGGATTATCCCAATGCATTCTGAATGGAGTGAAATCCGTTCAGGATGCATCAGGATGTCTTCAGTTCAGGACCGGAACGTTTTTTGGCCGGAGAAAATACCGCAGCATGCTGCGCTTTTTGCTCCGGCCAAAAATCCTGAACACTTGCCGCAAGGCCGGATCCGGAATTAATGCCCATTGAAAGGCATTAATCCGGATCCGGCCTTAAGCTAAACGTCGTTTCGGCGCATTACCGGATCCGACGTTTAGCTTTTCTGAATGGTTACCATGGCTGCCAGGACACTAAAGTCCTGTCTGCCATGGTAAAGTGTAGTGGGGAGCGGGGGAGCAGTATACCTACCGTCCGTGCGGCTCCTGGGGCTCCCGGGGCGTCAGAGTGGCGTCAGGGCGCCCCACGTGCATGGATCACGTGATCGCATGGATCTGACGTCATTCTGGAGCGCCCCGGGAGCCGCACAGGCGGTAAGTATACTGCTACCCCGCTCCCCACTACTACTATGGCAACCAGGACTTTAATAGCATCCTGGCTGCAATAGTAACACTGAACGCATTTTGAAGACGGATCCGTCTTCAAATGCTTTCAGTTCACTTGCGGTGTTACGGATCCGGCGGGCACTTCCGGCAACGGAAGTGCACGCCAGATCCTAACAACGCAAGTGTGAAAGAGGCCTTACTATTTGGTTTTAACTGGCAGAGGAAATGTCATTTTATTGTATTGATGCTAGGGCATGAGAACAGAGATTTTTAGCCAGGGTGGGTGACCTATCTAGCACAGGAGACATTTTAAGTCAGAATATTACATTTGTAGAACAGGGGTGATTGTTTTTTAAAGGGGACTAGTACTGATGGACCATCCTTAGAATAGGTTAACAATATCCGAGCACTGTGGGTCTGAAATCCAGCATTCCCACCAATTAGCTGGCTAAAGGTGCCGTGGCAATCTGGAACAGGCACAGCAGCCATGAATGGTACTGCATGACTATCCCATTCAGATGATCTAATATTGATGACCTATCCTAAGGTTAGTCATCAGTAACAAAGTCCCGGTAAACCCCTTTAAGGATAAGCTGGGTTGACTTAGGGACAGAGATTTGTTAAATTAATATTTTCAGAAAATGTTTGTTTCACAGTAAGTACAAAAAAGAAAGTTTCAGAGATTGCAACTGTGTAAAGTCAGGACAATGCCAAGTCAAATTTCCAGTTCCATTGTGAGTCCTAGATGGAACAGCTGATTAGCAAATGAAGTTGAAGCACTGATGAAACTTTTCCTAGATGGTATGATTAGAGTTACCAATGCTGGCTTTTTTCTTGGTTCTTGTGCTTGCTCTCACTAGACATGTAATAGAGCAGATGCCAGTGGTGGGTATGCTGTATTGAGATTGTCCTGTCTATAAATCCATCAGATTTGCTAGTCTAGTGCCCACAAATGGGGGCTTTACACCTTCTTAACTGCACAGCACATATATTAATCATATTTTTGTCATAGAAACATAGAAGATTTATGGCAGGAAAAGACACCTGGTCCATCTAGTCTGCCCTTTTTTACAGGATAGACATATGAACATGTATGTATACTCCAGCTCACCTACCATTATGATCCAGTACACAGAGAAGGTCCGGTCAGACACGAGAAACTTCAGAAGAAGGAAATCCAGCACTTGTTTAAAAAGCTCTACTATTCTATTATTCGTAGCAAAATAAATCACAGGAACATGATAATCCACAAAAGCATCCGTTAACGCATTTCATACGCAAGCTGTGTTCTTAATCGTAAGTTACACTGACTCTGCTGGGCAATTTAAATCACATAATGGGTCCCCAAATCCAGACAAAATCTGGAGTGAGGATTTAGCAAGTCCGATCCAAATAAGCCTGCAGTAGTTACTCACAAACACAGACATCTAACACATAAATGAATAAAATTCATAAAAAAAAACATGATTATTCTTCAATTCATATTATTCTCATAAGTTAAGCTTCTATATTAGCAAAATAGCATAAAAAGTCCAACATAATTATATAAATGAGAAAAACGCAGAGTATGAACTGAAATTAAAAAATATGTATTGTGTAACATTGGTGTGAATATAAGTATCAACATTCCCCATATTATTATTAACCAATAAGAAAACCTGATAAGTAAACATAATCTCGAGCAGACAATACATAATTACCCACACCAAAAGTTCAAAATGGCATTGGCTAAATCGGCTTCTAAGACTTGGATCAAAAGGGGGAAAGGGGAAAAGAGAAAATCACATGTTCTGTTAATATAATTTATACAGAGGACTTGAGGACGAATCTCCAGAACAGATTAGCTGTCTATAAGCTTATTTTGTTTATCTCCACAGAGCTTCTGCATGCACCTCCTCTCAACACTGGAATTCTCCATCTGTTCTTTTCTTTAAATTTAAATGGTTTTTAAGCTTTCCTTTTGACGCAAAATAAAAATAACTTTTCACACACAATGCTGAATGTCCAAAATCTCAACAAGTTCCTCTAATCTCCTGTGACAGAGAGAAAATGTCAAATAAATTGTTATTATGGAAATCAGAGCATTGAAATACATTTTTTGTCATTTATGTTTTTTTCTGATCTCACCGCACTCTCACCATCAGTTATCTCACTTGAAGAAGCCATGGGGCCAAACCAGTTGTATTTAGTTTATCATGTGAGTACAATTAATAAAACAAAGCATAGCAGTGCCACTTGTATTTTACACAGGGCCTCTGCTTCTGTTGATTGCCAGGTTACCACTGACCTACAGTAGGACAATTCAAGAGCGGCTAAGGTGTGAGTTTGAAGGTGGAGTAAAGGAAATTGGTGAAGCATCGTAACAGTGTAACAGCTCAGCTCCTGAAGTGAAATTGACCACCTGTGGACTGGAGTCCTAAGTTGGATACAGCCGTCGCCATGTGAAGGTGGATTAGGATCACCAGGTCGCATAGTGGGATCAGAAAAAATCATACAGTTACAAAAATTTATTTTAATGCTCAGAGCATATAATAACTTTCTTTTTGATTAGCTTTCTAGGGCTATGTTCTGTGTCCAGACATCCACTGTTTCTACGCTAAATGCTTTGCTCTAACCACTCCCTATGGGGAGGGTGACAACAGTCCCACCTAATGATGGGTTGCTAAGGCCTATTAACTCTTTCAAGCCATGAATACAGTGAATGTATATACCATGCTACAGCACATTCTAACCCTTTTGAAGTGTACCACTACCATAATAGTGGGACACTGCACATGGCTTACCAGGCACTTTTCTATAATAGACCTGGGAGCCTTCAGACAGCCCCAAAGCTGTCATAGAAACCAGTCCAATACCCATAATTCCATCATGGGGGCTCTGATTGGAGGACAGAGAGAGCTCCCTCCTTCTGTTGAACCTCTCATATGCTATGGTCGCTATTAACTGTGGCATCTGAGTGGCTAAATAACCAGGACTGGAATTATCTCTGATCCCGGCCAGGTATCAGTTGTATTTCTCAGCTTGCACCCACTGTGTATGGAGTGGAATCAGCTTGTGATTCCACTCCATACTGTTTTTGTGCCCCGCTGACATACTATTACATCAGGGGGCACAAAGAGAATAAAGTGACACTATATACAATAGTTTCCCTGGTGAGGTGGCAATACTTTCTTCCCAACTAACAACTATATAGTCAATTTTTTTTATTATTTATTTCCCGTTCTGCACTCGGCCCTACTTTATTATCACTGTCCGCTTCTTCTTCAGCAATCTGCTTTCTTTTCAAGTACCTCAACACTGTAGCAGAACTAATTTTATCATGCCTAGAAGAGCTGAAACTCAGTCTGCAGCCTCTCACAAGATTAACACATTCCAGGCCTGAAAGTCTCTGGAGATCCTGCTCCTTCCACTATGTAACTTTTTACCTATGTAATGAAAGACAAGTTGTCCTGACTCTTTTCCTACAAAACTATATGTAAATCTTCTTAGGTCCTTCTGCTCTATACCATGTTTCCCAGAGATAGGGCTGTATGTTTTTTTTCTTTTTATTTCCATTTCATAAAGACATATACATTTGTACCCTAAACATATCAACTCGTCAATAGAAAATTCCATATTAACAATAAATAATTACAGTTTCAAGTTTATCAAAACAGTTGATTTTTCTATGCTTAAAAAAACTATTTTCAATCACCATTTACCCACCCGCCACACTTAGGAGGAGTAACCATTTTTTCCATAGTTCATCAGCATTTTGTGATTTTTTGCTATGGCCCTCCATCACCTGTTCTTCTTTAATCAGATTGTCAACTGCTTTTCTCCACTGTCCCACTGTCGGAGGATCTACCTTTACCCATTTCTTAAGTATAAGGAGTCTAGCTTGGAATAATACTTTGCTCAGGACAATTTGTGTATTTTTTATTTAACTTCAGATGTTCAGTTGCCCCTAATATACAAGTCACTGGATCTTCGGATATTTGGACCTTCAAAATTAAATATACAGTCTCTGCTATTTCTGTCCAATATTTGAACAGTCTGGGACATCTCCAGAAACAGTGTATTAAATCTGCGTTCTCTCCCTTACATTTTGGGCACTTGTCCGAGGCTCTCACGCCCATTCTTTTCAACATCCATGGGGATCGATGTAATCTATGAACTATGAAAAACTGTGAAATCTTATGTGAACCCCTGTCCGAGACCCTAGCATAACTTCTAAGAGCATCTTTCCATTTCTCTTCCGAAAAAGATTGGAATTCATTTTCCCATTTTTTCCTGGCAAGTATTATAATCCGTTTTTTCTTTCCCTCCATCAAAATCCTGTTTTTTTTGCGGTTATTCCTCCTCTTTCGCCCTCGTTGGTAAATTGGTACAATCTATCAGATTTTTCCCTTCTATATTTATCATCCTGCTCCACTGTCCGCAACGCATTCCTAAGCTGAAAATATTTATACATGTCCTTTTGGGGAATCCCAAACTCTCTGACCAATGTATTAAAGTCTTTCAGTTTGTCCTGTTCAAATATCTGGCCAAGGTATTTCATCCCTTTTTTTTCCCCAATCTATATACATCTTAATCGTTTGCAGTTCCTTGAGATTGAAATTTTACCAAATAGGTGTATAATGCAGAAACCCTTTAATCTGTAATATTTTTTTTATTTCCACCCATATATGCCCCAGTGAATTTAATACTCTATTTCCTGTATTATTTTTCCCCAGTATACCAGATTCCAACACCTCTAAGTGATTCCATTCCTTTATCCACCCCAATCTATTTACTTCCTGCCTACCCACTAAACCATTTAAACTACCTTTTATATGACCGTATTGTGTTATTAAATAATAGAAAAACCAATTCGGAACAGCTAATCCACCCTCTCTCACTGGGAGCTGGAGTACTTCTTTCTTTATCCTAGGGATAGCACCTTTCCAAAAAAAATCCCCCATTAGGCTATCGAATAACTTAAAAATATTCTGCGGTAGCCTCAATGGGGCATTTTGAAGGACATAGAGTATTTTAGGGAGGAAAACCATTTTTATTAGATTTACCCGACCCTGTATTGACATTGGTAATCTTCCCCAAATGTGAATTTTGGTTCTGAGTTCTTTTAGTAGGGGGAGTACATTTAAGTTTTCATATTCTTCTATATTTCCAGAGATTTGTATACCTAGATATTTAAAATTCTCGTGTTTTTCAAGCACATGCACCCTTAAGTCTCCCTGTGATTGTACGTCTCCTAATATCAGCATATGTGATTTCCCCCAATTAATATTTAGTCCCGAAAAAAAAAATGGATCTATTATATCTATAACTTTATTAAACTGATCCCCAGTATTGTGCATAAATAATAAATTATCGTCCGCATACATGGGGGGGGGGGGGGCTGTATGTTTAATGTATGCTTAAAGGGACACTGACAGGGCCAATAAGCATATTGAGGTGTATATATATGGCAGTACAGGTCTTATAATGGGTATTACAATCATATAAGTATCCCCCCTGTCCACATTATACATACAGTAAACTTTAAGTTTTATAACCTGCTCCAACGGTCTTCAATCTGCCCAAGGGGCGGCGTTTCACCTCTCTTGCGCCCAGCCAGCCTCCCCAACTGCCGCTTTGAAGCGCCGCCCAGCTCATGAATATTCAGTTTGCTGGGCGGCTTCTGCGGTCCCCACTCTGAAGCGCTTCGCTTAACAGTGCCCGGCGCATGCGTCGGATCTTGTGAAGTCCGGTACAGTAAGCGCCGCCCAGTTCATCAATATTCACTTCGCTGGGCGGCGCTTACTGTCCCCGACTTCACAAGATCCGGCGCATGCTCCGGGCACTGTTAAGCGCAGCGCTTCAGAGCGGGGACCGCAGAAGCCGCCCAGCAAACTGAATATTCATGAGCTGGGCGGCGCTTCAAAGCGGCAGTTGGGGGAGGCTGGCTGGGCGCAAGAGAGGTGAAATGCCGCCCCTTGGGCAGATTGAAGACCGTTGGAGCAGGTTATAAAACTTAAAGTTTACTGTATGTATAATGTGGACAGGGGGGATACTTATATGATTGTAATACCCATTATAAGACCTGTAGTGCCATATATATACCTCAATATGCTTATTGGCCCTGTCAGTGTCCCTTTAAGCGTTTGGACCAAATGTCGGAACCCCATTTTTTAAAATCTGACATGTGTCAATTTATCTGGAAATAACTTTGGAACACTTTTACTTATCCAAGCCATTCTGAGATTGTTTTCTCGTGACACATTGTACTTCATTTTAGTGGTGAATTAAAGTTGATACGTTTTACCATATCCAAAATTTGCTGAAAATTTGAAAAAATTCGCTATTTTCAAAGTTATAATTTCTCTGCTTTTAAGACGGATAGTGATATTTTATAAAATAGTTAATACTTTACATTCCCCATATGTTTACTTTATGTAGGCATCATTTTGTAAATGTCATTTTATTTTTTCAGGAAGTTAGAAGGCTTAGAAGTTTAGAAGCAAATTTTAAAAATGTTAAGAACATTTCCAAAACCCACTTTTTTAAGGACCAGTTCAGTTATGGAGTCACTTTGTGGGACTTACATAGTATAAACCACCCATAAATGACCCAATTTTAGAAACTACACACCTCAACGGATTTTACAAACTTTATTAACAAGAATTAAACCAAATTGGAGGGGACATTTTTAAATTTCATTTTTCTGTTCAAATTTTTCATTTAAATCCAATTTTCCTGTGACACAATAAGGGTTAACAGTCAAAGAAACCTCAATATTTTTTACCCTGATTCTGCAAATTACAGGAACATCCCATATATGGCCGTAACCTGCAGTATGGGGGCATGGCAGGGTACAGAGGGAAAGGAGCTGCATATTGTTAACAAAGGGCAGAAAACCCCAAAAAGTGACCCCATTTTGGAAACTACATGCTTTGACCCAACAAGCGTTTCATAAAATTTAGAAACACATGGCTGTAAAAATGAAAAATTCACTTTTGTTTCCAATATAAAGTTGCTTTAGCCCCACATTTTTAATTTTCACAAGGGGTAACAGGAGAAAATGTACCCCACAAATTGTTATGCATTTTTTCCAAAATACGGGAACACCCTTTATGTGGTCATAAGCCGTTGTTTGGAGGCATGGCAGCATTCAGAAGAGAAGGAGCGGCATCTTGATTTTCTAGCATGTAATTTGCTGGAATTAGTTTAGGGCCCATAAAATTTTAATTTTTTCACCAATTTTTTGTGGGATGGGCTGTAGTTTTTATTGGTATCCTTTTTCTTTACATATGTCTTTTTGATCACTTTTTATAAAAAAAAATTTGGAGGTGAAGTGGGCAAAAATGGCAATCCTGTCAGTGTTTTTTTAATGGGGTTTCTCTTGTGGTAAATATTGTATGATTATTTTATTCTGTGAGTTGGAAAGGGTTACAAACGTATCTCCAAAAGCCTTGCTGTTCATCAGTCCATGGTAAGACAAATTGTCTATAAATGGAGAAAGTTCAGCACTGCTGCTACTCTCCCTAGGAGTGGCAGTCCTGTAAAGATGACTGCAAGAGCACAGCGCAGACTGCTCAATGAGGTGAAGAAGAATCCTAAAGTTTCAGCTGAAGACTTACAAATATCTCTGGCATATGGTAACATCCCATTTAGCGAATCTACGATACGTAAAACACTAAACAGATGAAACCAAAGTTGAGTTTTTTGGAAGAAACACACAACACTATGTGTGGAGAAAAAGAGGCACAGCACACCAACATCAAAACCTCATCCCAACTGTAAAGTATGGTGGTGGGGGCATCATGGTTTGGGGCTGCTTTGCTGCATCAGGGCCTGGACAGATTGCTATCATCTAAGGAAAAATGAATTCCCAAGTTCATCAAGACATTTTGCAGGAGAACTTCAGGCCATCTGTCCACCAGCTGAAGCTCAACAGAAGATGGGTGTTGCAACAGGACAACGACCCAAAACATAGAAGTAAATCAACAACAGAATGGCTTAAACAGAAGAAAATACACCTTTTGGAGTGGCCCAGTCAGAGTCCTGACCTCAACCCGATTGAGATGCTGTGGCATGACCTCAAGAAAGTGATTCACACCAGACATTCCAAGAATATTGCTGAACTGAAACAGTTCTGTAAAGAGGAATGGTCAAGAATTTCTCCTGACCGTTGGGCACGTCTGATCTGCAACTACAGGAAATGTTTGGTTGAAGTTATTGCTGCCAAAGAAGGTTCAACCAGTTATTAAATCCAAGGGTTCACATACTTTTTCCACCTGCACTCTGAATATTTACATGGTGTGTTCAATAAAAACATGGCAACATTTAATTCTTTGTGTGTTATTAGTTTAAGCAGACTGTGATGGTCTATTGTTGTGACTTAGATGAAGATCGGATCACATTGTATGACCAATTTGTGCAGAAATCCATATCATTCCAAAGGGTTCACATACTTTTTCTTGCAACTGTATAGGTACTCTTGTAGAAAGTCAGGTTGACCATGTGACAAAGACTGCTCTCCACATCCTCCAAAATGGCCGACTATGGTTGCAACTTACTGTCCTTAGTTAGAGGAAGAACAGATCTAGATCACAATAGGGCAAATGATCCCCAGAATAATACAATAATTTTAGCTTGGTGCCAGTGGATCACATATGTAGCAGACAAGCCAATCCACTGCTTTGTGGTTCAGGAGGTATTTCACCCAAAGGTTCAACTTTCTTGAAGCAAGCAAACACCATTCCCTGTTGGCAAAACCAGAGCCTCATGGAGGTATATTTGGCCACATGTGAGGCCAAATCACCTAGCCTTTGAGGCTAGTCATGCATTATGCAGCACCCATGATTTAGAAGAGATTTTGGCAACTGGTGGTGGAAATGTCCAGCAGAAGTTACCTCAGGATAAGCGGGAGGCGTTGTTGCTGACCCGAGGCCTAAACTAGGTGGGAACTCCATTTTGCTCTGGCCATGCTGAATGCACTCAGCCAATTTAATTCCCAAGTGCTTGTTCTTCACTTTGTTCTCTACTATGCTAAATAGCACAACTGTAGACAGTCTTTTTAAGAGAGGATTTGGGGTATCTTGTACTTTATTCTCTCCTTGGCTTGGCATCAGTTATGTGTACATTTGCAGTTGTGGTGATCAGATGATATGACCCAATCTTCGGTTTTCCTGATCTTCCCTTGAAATGAGAAAAACATGTGTGAGACCACCAACGTGTTACTTAATATTCAGTTCTTACCAGGGGTCTCACATGATGGAATATAGATGAAACTTTTGAAAAAGGTTTGCAAAACAAACATAGTAATGAAGTAAACATCATCCAAATATACAATGCAACCTCTGAAAATAAACCCTGCGCCTGAATGAATGCATTTAGGTTATTTCTTTTTTGCATGTTGTATTTTCTACTTTACAGTTTGAATTGACTTGGCAGGAAAAGGCATCTCTTATGTGGACCTTCAATGACATTTATATTTCTCTTCACTTACTAGCCTAACTGTATATACCTTAAATGGTTTACCCCATTACAACAACCTACCACCTATCCACAGGATAGGGGATAAGTGTCTGATCAGTGCAGGGGTCCAACCCCTGGGGTCTTCACTGTTTACCAGAACAGGACCCTGTCTCTCCTGTAAGAATGGAGCCGCAGTCACATATGCATGTCTGCTGCTCCTTTAACTCTATGGGACTGCCAGAGACAGCCAAGTACAAGGGCTCAGTTATCTCCATAGCCACATAGAGTTGAATGGCGCAAAAGCACACATGCACCACCATGTCCACCATGCCATTCAAATGGGGGAACTCTTATCTCTGATCAATGGGGGACCCCCAAGATTTTTCCCCTATTCTGTGGATAGGGGATATATTGTTGAAATGGGGAAATCCCTTTAAGTGGTCATTTGGATCTACGTTTTATAGAGACTCTAAATTAATAGACTAGTGGTGTGGGAACTTAGTTGTTATCACTGTTATCTTAGAGCAATGAGGTCGTCCTTGGTTTGAATCCGGACCAAGAGTTACATCCACACAGTCCACACATTTTATGGTTAATAAAATAAAATAACACTCACCTCGTCCCGTGCACCAGCAGAATGGAGCACACATGCTCTGCCCAGCAGCAGGTGCGATGAAATGGCGCCATTGTGCATGCTACGCTGAGAACAAGAGCACAGGGATTGAGGAAGCATTGTCATTGCCCGGCCTCGGTGCTTTGATATTCAGTCCTGCAGGAGTGATGAGAGTGCCGGTAGTTGAATGGTGAAGCAGGGTGCGGATGGCTCACTGCTCCACCATTGCACTCAACGCAAGGATAAAGAGACAGTCGAGAACAGAGCATGCCACAGCCTTCCCGGAACTTCGGGAAAGCAATCTCACTCCGAGACTGTCCTGCTGGATTTGGGAACGTTGGGAGGTATGGATGTTACCTGTAGTCCTATGTAACACCAGAAATAACACAGTGATAATTCTCTGAGTGGAGATAATGTAGTAGATGTTACCTGCAGTCCTATGTAACACCGCAGATAACACAGTGGTAACTCTTACAGTACAGATAATGTAGTTAGAGATGAGCGAATTTCATATTTTGAAATTCATTCACACTTCGTTTGGTGGTAAAAGGTGAATTGCGTTATGGATTTCGTTACCACGGACCATAACGCAATTCTATGATGGAATGCATAACGGAATGCCTTTAGAGGCATTCCGTTATTCATTCCGTCGTAATAGATGTCTATGGGCTGCAAAACGGATCAGTTTCCGTTATGCAGGAGAGGACTCCGCTGCATAACGGAAACGGGACGGATCTGTTATGCAGCCCATAGACTTCTATTATGATGGAATGCATAACGGAATGCCTCTAAAAGCATTCCGTTATGCATTCTGTCATAGAATTGTGTTATGGTCCGTGGTAACGGAATCCATAACGCAATTAACCTTTTACCACCAAACGAAGTGTGAACGAATTTCATAAGTGGAAATTTGCTTATCTCTAAATGTAGTATATGTGCTCTGCAGTCCTATGTAACACCACTGATAAGACAGTGATAAGTCTCTGAGTACAGATGATGTAGTAGATGTTACCTGCAGTCCTGTGTAACACCACAGATAACACAGTGATAACTCTCTGAGTACAGATAATTTAGTAGATGTCATCCGCAGTCCTATGTAACCCCACTGATAACACAGTGATAACTCTCAGTACATCTAATTTAGTAGATGTCACCTGCAGTCCTATGTAACACCAGAGATAACACAGTGATAGCTCTGTGAGTACAGAAAATGTTGTAAATGTCACCTGCAGTCCTATGAAACACCACAGATAACACAGTGATAACTGCAGTCCTATGTGCAGGGCTCAAAGCTGGCATCTCCTCCTCTTTCTTGCCGCACTGCTGCTGCAACCTTCTCCTTTTCCGGTAGCAGCAGTGCGGCAAGAAGGAGGAGGGGTCACCAGCTTTGAGCCCAGTACAGAATGTGCTGACATCAGAACGTTATAAGCATTATTCCAAGGTTGAGCCTACAGCGGTGAGCGGGCCTACAGAGGCCTGAGTGAGGACACTGTGGAAGCTGCACGCCCACAGATTGGAGGGTACACTGCATATAAGCCTGCTTTATATTTTTGGATGCAACAAGATGTTTCTTGCGTCTAATGGTTTTACCATATACTGTGGAATTGTTCTATTCTGGAGATCTGGACTCCATTTACCTTTTTGTACATTTTGATCTAGTTACTGTCTCAGGGACATAGAGGTTTTCTGTGCACCCAACGTATTACTCCTGTGCAGACATGAACCACAATAATCTGATCAATTTATTCTGCATATGCAACGCCCTTTTACCTGGCGTCTGGGGTATTCCTTGCCCCTTAAAGAGAGTCTTTCACCTAATCTGAGCGTTTTAGACCGCTCAGATCAGGTTATAGACTTTTTAACCCTCATTACGATCATACCTGTCTCTTATCTGTCCCTCGCCCAGATAATGAAAATAACACTTTTTAAACGTATGCAAATTACCTTCTGAAGGTGCCCAGGGGCGGCGTTACTGGGCGATGTGCCCAGAAAAACACACCTCCAGCCGGCGGACGTCACGAGCGGCACCAGAGGACGGCGGGCTGGGAACTGGCCCGCACCTGCGCACTGCTCTGCCCATTATGGGCAGATGAACAGCTTTTCATATTGCGCATGCGCCGGCCAACTAAAGACAGCCGGCCGGCGCATGCGCAATATGAAAAGCTGTTCATCTGCCCATAATGGGCAGAGCAGTGCGCAGGTGCGGGCCAGTTCCCAGCCCGCCGTCCTCTGGTGCCGCTCGTGACGTCCGCCGGCTGGAGGTTTGTTTTTCTGGGCACATCGCCCAGTAACGCCGCCCCTGGGCACCTTCAGAAGGTAATTTGCATACGTTTAAAAAGTGTTATTTTCATTATCTGGGCGAGGGACAGATAAGAGACAGGTATGATCGTAATGAGGGTTAAAGAGTCTATAACCTGATCTGAGTGGTATAAAACGCTCAGATTAGGTGAAAGACTCCCTTTAAAAGATTTTTAGGATATATGTCCCTCTGTTAGAGCAAGTTGTCATGATGCCAGTTGCAGTTAAGCAACGAGGACATGGAGTCCCCTTTGTAGATGGTAGTGTTGGTACCCAGGTGTAGGACTGCCAGAGGGGTGTAGAGTGGCCTACAATCTCTCTGAAGGTGTTGTATGCACGTGTCACAGTGCTTCTACCTGGATATCCTTGGATCCCAGACATAGTCGGGGAAGCAGTGCAAAAAGGGATGATTAACTTGGATGATGAAGGAATAATTGAGTCCAGACTTGTAGTAACATTGAACACAGCTTTTATTTGGCATAAACTTTCATCTTGGTCATCCGCAGGTCTTAGCATGAACTTCTGGCAGGCAAACACTTCTGCCACAATCTCAGCTCTGCTATACTATAGCTCTCTCAGATCGGCTATGTTGACTGGCTTAAATGGGAAGCTTTTCCTCTTCTGCTGGAACTTAGCTTAGCTGTACTCTGTCTCTTACTATTAATCCTAGGAACGTCTTCTTGGCTTCAAGCTTACGTAGCTTGGCTTTAGGCAATGCAAGCCCAGGAGGGGACATGCAGTCATATATAACTCACAGGCAGGGCATGTGGGCTCAGCAGAGCAGACGGCGCTCTGCTGGCCAACACACAGCCTTCCCCTTCCAGGGGCTGCTCTCAACTCACCACTCACTAACTAACTCCTCCCTTTCTAGAGAGAGGAATAGAATGAAAGAAGGGTTCCATCCTATCTAGCACAGCTCTGCCAGGTTGCTGCCATCTGCTGGTGAACCTGGCACATTACACTTGAACAATCATTTGCAAGGAATTATACGAGTCACGGTGCTCTTACCTGGATATCTCAGAACCCCAGGCGTTGTCATCAGAAGCAGAGCAAGGAATAGTTGATGAAGGAGATGATGAAATAAAGTGAGTCCAGACTTGTGTTGGAGTTTATAACAGCTTTACTTGAATAAACTTTCATCAGAAAACAATCTTCCAACTTTGTCTTGGTTACCAGCAGGCTTTGGCATAAATTCTGTCAGGCAAACACACTCGGCTCTGCTACAGCTGTTGCTCTCTGGCTCTGCTGTGCTAACAGGATTAAATATGAAACTTTTCCTTTCTGCTGTCCTTTACTTTCTGTAGTCTATCTCTGTCTTTATCTTTATCGAAGGAACTTTATTCCTGGCTTGTGAGGCTTACAGCTTTGGCCTCCATGTCCAGCAGAGCTTAGGGGTGCTCTGCTTGCTTGCACACAGCCTTCCCATTAAAGGGGGTAAGGTAGACCTTCCCCTAGCACGGGGTACTTTAAAACTGACTCCTAACTAGCTGAACTCCTCCCTTGAGGGAGCAAGCTAGAATGGAAAGAAGGTGCCATTCTAGACAAGGTAGCGCTGCAATTACTGCCGCCATCTGCTGGGGAATCAGGCATATCACACTTGAAAATAACATTTACATGGAAAACAATATGCACATTATACGGGACCTTTAAATTAATAAATATGATGACTTTATATTAACCATAGAAGACAGTAGGGGGGTGTGGAAGGTGGTAATGCACCTCTGGGCGTTACAGATATGCCATAAATGTCCCATAGGAGCAGGTCCCACATCTGGGACCCGATCCTTTCTCAAGAAGGTAGCCCTGAAGTAAATAGAGAGCACACTCAGCATGTCTGACATCTCCATTCACTGCTATGGGACTTCCAAAAATAGCTGATCAAGCCAGTTACAGGGACATAAAGTAAGGCTGTTGAGCCTCACTGCAGTGCTGATCTGGGTCTGCTAATACCCAGCAGCTCCTGCAGTTTCCAGACCCCAGCAATCACATGAAAGCAGAGCAGGACGCAGCATTGCCGCTGCCTGATTATTGAGCACTGTGTATACAACGATGGGGATGAAAGGACAGTAAATAACCATCTCTGCCTTGACAGCTGTCATTGACAATGGTTTCCCCACTCTTACAGTTGCACATCCAATTGCAGCTGCTAACTCTGCAAATATATTAAGAAACATCCTTGCAAAGTTAAATGTGGACCACCACTACGTTTATAGTCTATGGAAGGTCCGCAACTGGTTAAATGAAAGTATGGTTAAACAATATTTATACCACCCATAAAGTCATATAGCATGCATAATGCAGTAACATGATATTATAAAATGTTTTATTGACAGAGCAGAGCCAGATACAATTAGGAGATGACTCCATGGAAGCCAGATGCAGTTAATCATACACAGCAAATCAAGACCGGCTCATGTCAAGTGAAAGACAAAGCAGAAATGTAAATACTTCGTAGCACTGTGTGAGTGTGAATTATACAATGGCCCAAGTCCATCCACATTATTCATCTTTTTCTCAGAACTTCTCCAGGTCCTGCTCAAAATGAAATAGTTCAGTTGTTTTTCACTGCGACAACCAGTGGGTTGGATTTTGTTTTATGTAGTGAAAGGAAAATTGGAAAAATAAGGACTACTTCCAATCAGCAGCATTGTCTCTAACACAGTAAATCCTTCCTTTTTCTTCACCAGTAGACTGTAAAAAATCTGAATACTGACTACAGAGCTATCCAGGGGGGGCATGTTGTATAATTAGTGGAAATCCACTATTAGCGTATAAGTGGTGAGAACGGCGTAAAAACACCCGTGCAACAGAATATTGTAAACAAATATTTGCTGTGGCACACTGTGTGTGCTGCAGCTCTTGTTCCTCCTTGCTCTTTTCATCTATACCAGTGGCGTGCCTGGGGGGTGGGGGCGATCCACCCCGGGTGCCAGCCCTCAGAGGGGTGCCAGATGGAATACAGATGGAAGCGCTCATTGCTGGAGCGCTGACGCCCACATATGCGGCGGGGCTCGGGAGCACATAGTTCTCTGCCCAGCCGCCGATCACCGCCATAGGCTTCAGGTCTAGTAGGCCTGAGGCATATGCGGTAGTGAAATCCCAGCGCAGGCGTGATAAAGTCATTGCGCGCGCCTGTGTCGGGATGCCGCAGCACAGTGAAGTGTACGCGCCTTCCTCTGCAAGCAAACGCCTGGACATAGTATTTAGCTTTTAGCTTTTATTTTTTTTTTTTTTTTTTTTATTTCATGTGCCAACTTTGGGGGACACAGGAGGACATGTGGGGGGGGGGGATATTATGGTGGGATACTGTGTGGGGGCAAATTATTATGGGAGGGATTACTATGTGGGGGCAATCGTTATGGGAGTGATTACTATGTGGGGGCAAAATACTATAGGGCGCAATGTGGGGGAAACTACCGTGTGGGGCAAATTACTATATGGGGGCAGTGTGGGGGAAACTACTGTGTAGGGGCAGTGTGGGGGAAACTACTGTGTGGGGGAAATTACTGTGTGGGGGCAGTGTGTGGGAAATTACTGTATGGGGGAAGTGTGGGGGACACTACTGTGTGGTGGCAGTGTGGGGGAAATTACTGTATGGGGGCAGTGTGGGGGACACTACTGTGTGGTGGCAGTGTGGGGGAAATTACTGTGTGGGGGCAGTGTGGGGGACACTGCTGTGTGTGGAAAATTACTGTATGGGGGAAATTAGTGTATGGGGCAGTGTGGGGGAAATTACTGTATGGGGCAGTGTGGGGGGAATTACTGTGGGGGACAGTGTGGGGGGGAAACTACTATATGGGGGCAGTGCATAATAAATTACTGTGTGGGGGCAGTGTGGGGGAAATTACTGTGGGGGGCAGTGTGGGGGACACTGCTGTGTGTGGAAAATTACTGTATGGGGAAAATTACTGTATGGGGCAGTGTGGGGAAATTACTGTATGGGGACAGTGTGGGGGAAACTACTGTGTGGGGGCAGTGTGGGGGGAACTACTGTATGGGGGAAATTACTGTTGGGGGAAGTGTGGGGGAAATTACTGTGGGGGCAGTGTGGGGGAAACTACTGTATGGGGGCAGTGTGGGGGAAATGACTGTGTGGTGCAAATTACTATGGGGGGATTACTGTGTGGGGGAAATTACTGTGGGGGCAGTGTGGGGGAAATTACTGTGGGGGGCAGTGTGGGGGAAACTACTGTACAGGGGCAGTGTGGGGGAGATTACTTTGTGGGGGCAGTGTGGGGAAATTACTGTATGGGGGAAACTACCGTGTGGGGCAAATTACTATATGGGGGCAGTGTGGGGGAAACTACTGTGTAGGGGCAGTGTGGGGGAAACTACTGTGTGGGGGAAATTACTGTGTGGGGGCAGTGTGTGGGAAATTACTGTATGGGGGCAGTGTGGGGGACACTACTGTGTGGTGGCAGTGTGGGGGAAATTACTGTATGGGGGCAGTGTGGGGGACACTACTGTGTGGTGGCAGTGTGGGGGAAATTACTGTGTGGGGGCAGTGTGGGGGACACTGCTGTGTGTGGAAAATTACTGTATGGGGCAGTGTGGGGGAAATTACTGTATGGGGCAGTGTGGGGGAAATTACTGTGGGGGACAGTGTGGGGGGAAACTACTATATGGGGGCAATGCATAATAAATTACTGTGTGGGGGCAGTGTGGGGGAAATTACTGTGGGGGGCAGTGTGGGGGACACTGCTGTGTGTGGAAAATTACTGTATGGGAAAAATTACTGTATGGGGCAGTGTGGGGAAATTACTGTATGGGGACAGTGTGGGGGAAACTACTGTATGGGGACAGTGTGGGGGAAACTACTGTGTGGGGGCAGTGTGGGGGAAACTACTGTATGGGGGCAGTGTGGGGGAAATGACTGTGTGGTGCAAATTACTATGGGGGGATTACTATGTGGGTGCAGTGTGGGGGAAATTACTGTGGGGGCAGTGTGGGGGAAATTACTGTGGGGACAGTGTTGGGGAAATTACTGTGGGGGCAGTGTCATGGAAATTACTGTGGGGGGCAGTGTGGGGGAAACTACTGTACATGGGCAGTGTGGGGGAGATTACTTTGTGGGGGCAGTGTGGAAGAAATTACTGTGTAAGGTAAGTGTGGGGAAAATTACTGTGTGGGGGCAGTGTGGGGGAAATTACTGTGTGGGGGCAGTGTGGGGGACATTACTGTGTGGGGGCAGTGTGGGGGAAATTACTGTGGGTGGGGGCATTGTGGGGGAAATTACTGTGGGTGGGGGCAGTGTGGGGGAAATTACTGTGGGTGGGGGCAGTGTGAGGGAAACTACTGTGTGGGGGAAATTACTGTATGGGGGCAGTGTGGAGGAAATTACTGTTGGGGGCAGTGTGGGGGTAAACTACTGTATGGGGAAGTGTGGGGGAAATTACTGTTGGGGGCAGTGTGGGGGAAATTACAGTGGGGCAGTGTGGGGGAAACTACTGTATGGGGGCAGTGTGGGGGAAATTACTGTGTGGTGAAAATTACTATATGGGGCAGTGTGTGGGAAATTACTGTGCGGGGCTAATTACTATGGGGGGATTACTATGTGGGTGCAGTGTGGGGGAAATTACTATGTGGCGGCAGAGTGGGGTGCGTTTTTATTGGGGAGGCACTGTAGGTGCAATTCTATTATTTCTGGGGACACTATACAGGGATTATTACCTGGAGCACAATTTAGAGTGTTGTTATTACTGGTGTAAAGTAGAACTGGCTTAGTTGCCCCTAGCTGCCAATCAGATTCCACCTTTCATATTTGACAGCTCTTTTGGAAATCCAGTTCTACTTTCACCAGTTTGATAAATGACCCCAATTATGTCTACTGGGGTCACAGTTTTTTCAGCAGTATAGTACCTGGGGCATTGGGGAGCACAACGGGCACAGTATTGGGAGTGGCAGCAGGATGACACAGTGGGGACACCAGGTTGATGGAAAAACTGAGAAATCTAACATGTCTGTGTTGCAAACTCTGTAGAGAAGAGATGCGGCTGAAAGAATATTTCATGGCGGTCTAACGGAGGAGAAGAGGAAAGAGAAGATCTACATGACAGGAGATGTCCCTGGATGTAAGAGGTATGTGGTCAAGTATTGAGGGAGGAGGGTTCTAGAGAAAGGACCCGCCCCGTGTGCCAAACACCCTAGGCACGCCACTGATCTCTACTACTATATTTGTAGGCTTGTATTGCTATATCGCTGTCTAGACAGTGGAGAAGGGAATTGGGGGGCATTAAATAACATATGTAAATCTGGAGCTACTGTATACACTCACCTAAAGAATTATTAGGAACACCTGTTCTATTTCTCATTAATGCGATTATCTAGTCAACCAATCACATGGCAGTTGCTTCAATGCATGTAGGGTTGTGGTCCTGGTCAAGACAATCTCCTGAACTCCAAACTGAATGTCAGAATGGGAAAGAAAGGTGATTTAAGCAATTTTGAGCGTGGCAGGGTTGTTGGTGCCAGACGGGCCGGTCTGAGTATTTCACAATCTGCTCAGTTACTGGGATTTTCACGTACAACCATTTCTAGGGTTTACAAAGAATGGTGTGAAAAGGGAAAAACATCCAGTATGAGGCAGTCCTGTGGGCGAAAATGCCTTGTTGATGCTAGAGGTCAGAGGAGAATTGGCCGACTGATTCAAGCTGATAGAAGAGCAACGTTGACTGAAATAACCACTCGTTACAACCGAGGTATGCAGCAAAGCATATCTGAAGCTACAACACGCACAACCTTGAGGCGGATGGGCTACAACAGCAGAAGACCCCACCGGGTACCACTCATCTCCACTACAAATAGGAAAAAGAGGATACAATTTGCACAAGCTCACCAAAATTGGACTGTTAAAGACTGGAAAAATGTTGCCTGGTCTGATGAGTCTCGATTTCTGTTGAGACATTCAAATGGTAGAGTCCGAATTTGGCATAAACAGAATGAGAACATGTATCCATCATGCCTTGTTACCACTGTGCAGGCTGGTGTTGGTGGTGCAATGGTGTGGGGGATGTTTTCTGGGCACACTTTAGGCCCCTTAGTGCCAATTGGCCATTGTTTAAATGCCACGGGCTACCTGAGCAGTTCTGAAGGCAAAAGGGGTCCAACACTGTATTAGCATGGTGTTCCTAATAATTCTTTAGGTGAGTGTATGTTAGAGACTATTTTCTATGTGTAACACCTCAGAGTTGTGTTACTACACGCCTCTCCCCCACTACTATCTTCTAAGAGCCTGTATATTGTCATCTGATGTAATTTATATTATGTCTTCACAAATATGCATATAAAACCATGTTAAATTCCATTGTTCTTGTAATTTTCCAGGTTCACCAGCAGGTGGCAGCGACGCATTGGCCAGGTATAAGTGCAAGTTTAGTGAATCTAGGCTGGAATGGATTATTCCAGCTTAGCTCCCCCTCTGTGAGCGAAGTGGGCTGTTCCTACATTCTGCAGCATGGGTGGAGAAGGAAGTTAGAGTCAGTGTATTACTCCTACTATCACTACACTCAAATTTATTGCAAGTGAGCCAGGAGTCCAGCCATACCCAGGTAGGAGACACCGTTGACACAATTACCACTAGCCTATAGAGACATTATAGGCTATTACACCACTCTGGCATTCCTAATCTGGGACGTGCGTTATAACACCTTGGAAGGCCCCCGGGGTAGTATCCTGCGCACGCTGCAATTGGCGACACGACAAATACAGAACTTTAAATACCTGTATCCTGGCCCACTGCATATGCAGGGGAGGAAAGAGTTAACCAGGGCTTATTGAAACACATCCTGGGAGATGCAAGTGTTAGACGAGCTGGTGCTTACTCACAGAAAGGAATCAAAGTCCTCTAGATATGTGGGTTAACAGAATAAGTAGAAAATTACCCTGCTGCGTTTTTTTTTTTTTTTTTTGCATTTTTGCAGGATACTTTTATTTGTTTATATCCCCTTTAAGTTGGGACAGATGGAGCCTATTGACCAAACTAAAGGTGGTAACATTATTCAATGTTACTCAATAAGTATGTTTTCTGCTATTTTATATGATTTACAAACCAAAAGGTCAAAGTGGTTTTTTTTGTTTTTTTTTTTATAAATCTCCACATAGTACTTTACCTGACTGCAAAATGTGTATATAAAGAATTCTGTTTGCAAGAGCCAAGACATAAGGAACAGATGAGAAATTCAAAGTAATTATTAGGGTTTTTTTTGGTACAGCTTCATGTGCTAGAATTCAAAGAATCTGGTTTTTAAAGCCATGGCAGGCTTAGCTGCTCATCAAGGCTGAGAATACAAAGGTATACAAAAATGTCTGCGAGTAAGCAGAAAATCATATCCATCACAAAGTCTGGTCTGGAGAGGGCCAAACAGGGTGTTTATGGGCTGATAAAGCAGAATGTTATCACTGCAAGCTCTCAGAATCTCTAACTCACTTGAACTTGAAGCATCGCTGACACAAGCAGGGGCGGACTGACAACTCACGGGGCCACCGGGCAATAGGAGATTATGGGGCCACTATGTCCCCACCCACCTTCAAGCCACACCCACACACAGCCCCCACCCACATATCGAGCCGCCCACATCACCTACACTTGGTACAGAATTTCTCTTCACTATGTTCAAAATAAATGTTTAAATTATTAATAATAAAAATAAATAAAAATCCCGCCCTTCACCACAGCACAAGCGTATCTCAGACTCAGGGTATGGCACTGCTCCACAGCAATACAACTCACAGTAATGTGCGATGTGCAAGTACGTCACAGATCACCTCAGCAATAAAATGCATAGAAAAGTGCAGTGTGTGAATATCGCAAGCTCTACAGCAATATAAGTCACAGGAATGTGCAGTGTGTGAGTATATCATAGCCAACCCACTGCTGTCCCATAGGGAAGCATTGGGAGGCTATTGCGCATGCGTGGCTTCACAGAGATGCTTTGAATCAATGCATTTCTATGCAGAGTGTTTAGCGTGAGTAGGAAGCACCTCTAGTGGCCGTCTGATGAGTGGCCGCTAGAGGTGTCCCTTGGCAGTAATGTAAATACTGCCTTTTTTCTGAAAAGGCAGTGTTTACATTAAAAAGCTTGGAGAGACATGCTATAGACACCAGAACTACTACGTTTAGCTGTTGTTGAGTGTCCCTTAATATATATTTAAAAAAAATGAATCAGCACGAATATATCAAATAAAATGGCTGTATCATTATTCTAAAAATTAAAACAGCACAACTTCTGACACAAATATATAGTATTTTGAGGATTACTTTTTTTTTTTTTTTTACAATGTGCAGAAAGTACTGTATCCCTACATCCATTCCTCCCTCCCCCTTCTCCATCCCCCCCACCCCCTTCTCCATCCCCCTCACCCCCTTCTCCAACCACCCAGCATCCTTACTCAAATAAAAGAAGCAATATATATATATATATATATATATATATATATATATATATATATGATATAGCTTACAGTGAATTACTGTAAAAACTTACAGTTCTGAAGACTCCAGCAGGCTCAGGATCAGTGCTCTGGGCAGTGGGAAGCTGGGCTCAGGGCTGGAAGTGGGCACCGCTCTGCAGTTCAGGAGACCTATAAGACGCACCTAGGTTTTAGAGGAGGACAATAAGAAAAAAAAATGTTTTATTACACCTCAGGTCAGACCACCAATCAGACCCCCAATGTTAATCAGACCTCAGCTGACAGCCCCAATCAGACCCCCAATGTTAATAAGACCCCAACAAGATCTCAAATCAGACCCCCCAATCAGACCTCAGCTCAGACCCCAATGTAAATGACCCCAATCAGACCTCAGTTGAGAGACCCATGCCTCTCATCACCGCCATATCAGCCCCCATGCCTCTCATTAGCCCCCATAATCAGCCCTTATGCCTCTCAGCCCCCATTATCATCCCTTATGCCTCTCATCAGCCCCCATTATCAGCCCTTATGCCTCTCAGCCCCCATTATCAGCCCTTATGCCTCTCATCAGCCCCCATTATCATCCCTTATGTCTCTCATCAGCCCCCATTATGCCTCTCAGCCCCCATTATGCCTCTCAGCCCCCATTATGCCTCTCAGGCCCCCCATTATGCCTCAGCCCCTGGCAGCCTGGCCTTTATGCCCTCAGCAAAAATAAATAAAACACTTACCTTTCCTGCTCCTGGACTCTGACGCTCCTCACCTGCACTGCAATCTTCTTCCTCCTGCTGTCAGCTGGCGCTCACAGAGCGACTCATGCTGTTTGCAGCCTTGCACAGCCAACAGCTGAGGACCAGGAAGCGGTGAGTACCGATCCTTCACTGCTTTCCGGTCCTCCGGTACTAATCAGCGCTTCCAAAATGGAAACACTGATTAGTATTCACGTTGAGTCCTTCACTATGCGAGCCATGCCGCTCACATAGTGAAGGATAGGATCGGGACACACATGGAGCCGGCGGAGCAGAGGCAGCAGCCAGCGGGGCCTGACGGGGCCCCCTAGTGGCCGCGGGCTCTCGGTCCATTCCCAAGGGCCCGAATGGTCAGTGTGCCCCTGGACACAAGGAAATGAGGCAATGACATCTGCTTAGTAGCAAAGGGTTCATTAATGTCCTTAGGAAACTAGACTGAGGGTGAAGATCTTATCTGCAGGACACTGTACTGGTTAAACGCCATCTAATAATTAGGTAGCAGCATTTGCATGTGGAGATTCTCCACTTAGGTATATCGAGAAAGATATTGGCAGGATCTAGGGGATTCCTATTCACCAGAGAAGGGAAAATCCCAAAAATGTAATTTATGGTATATCCAATAAATGGTGAGATCACACATAGCAGACACAGAGAAGCCAAAAATGCATGGGCAAGCAGTTTTAGTGCAAAATGGTTGACCTATCAAATTGATTGTTAATGCTTGTGCAGTTTTTCAGATGAATTGCGTAAAACGTCGCTTGTCATTTCATTTATCAAATTCAGTACACTAGTGAGGAAAACAGGATGGGGAACAACAAGATGGTGGATCACATCACCCTAATATTATTTTTTATGTGCACTTATATAACGCTACTATATTCCACAACGCTTTACAGGCATTAGCATCGGGCGGTCCCCAATGGGGTTCACAGTCTCATTTTCCCATCAGTATATCCTTGGAGTGTTGGAAGAAACTGGAGTACGCAGAGGAAATCCACACAAACACAGAGAGAACATGCAAACTCCATGCAGAGGTTGTCCTTGGTTGGGTTTGAATCCAGGACCCCAGCGCTGCATGGCACCGCTGCTAACCACTGAGCCACTGTGCTACTAGCTTGCAGTCAGCCTCAAAACCAGTCAGGAGGGAGGATATTGACTGGTCTATTAGGCACTATGTAAGGTCCCAAGCAGAGACGCCATTCAGAGCTCAGCCACTGATGTTATGGGATGTGTCTGTCACAGACACAGCAATTAGACACACAAGACAGCGAGTTTAATGTCTTACAGGTACTATGTTAGGGATAGAGAAGATTTAACTAGGTAGATTGAATTACCTGATTGAAAAATATGTTTGGCACTAAGGACAGGATAGGTTGAGTTAGTGTTGTTATGGAGGGAGCTGTAAATAGATATACTGTATATAGTCAGTACTCTTTTTTCACGTCCAGGTTTTTTTTTTGTTGCAAAAAACAGTTGCAAAGCTTCTACAGCTAATAATTTTACAATAGGTGTGTTTTCCAGTGCCACCAGCAGAGTATATGTTTACCATAAAGATTGTGCAATTTTAACCAACAAAAATGGTTGCAAAGCTTCTATAGTTAATATGTAATTGTATTTTCCAGTGTTACTAGCTGTATATATTTTGCTCAGCTGCTGCGCAGTCAAGCCTTTTTTTCCAAAAACCTTTTCTACAGATAATAATTTTGCAAATAAGCGTATTTTATTGTGTCACCAGCAGGGTATATTTTGGCCTTAGAGGTTTGTTTAATTGCACCTTTTCATTTTTTTTTTATTTTTTTTTAAACTGTTGCAAGTGTTCTGTTCAGAACAAGCCACAGTTTTTTTTATCTGATACTACTGTGTACATGTGTGTGTGTGTGTGTGTGTGTGTGTAAACACAGGCATAAAAGGAACTGTGCTTTTCCAAGTTGTCTCTACTGAATAGATTTTACTTTATTCACCAATGTAATGCTTGTTCTGTTTATTTTTGTTCAATTTTGATGGGGTCTGGAAGCTAGAGCCTTTCACTGTGTGCACCACCGCAAAATGAACTGTAGATGGATATCACCAACTGAGGAAGATCTAGAGTGATCATGTTCATTTATGTTTTAACTATAAACACAGGCATCTGCCCCCTTTAATGCATAATCTTTGGACTGCTTGTTCAAAACAAGACACTGATTCTTCCGATATAACAGTGTGTGTAAAAACACTTCCAGGCATCTATCCTGTACAAGAGATAATTTTTTAAAGATTTTTTTTATTTTAAAAAGTATTTTAAAAATCCTGCGCAGTGTTTTATTAAACAGACTGTTTGTTAACACTGTTTACCCATAACTATATATTTATCACTGTCACTTTGACATTACTAATGCTGGCTTTGTGTTAAAAAACTTGAAAGGGGATAGAGAGAGAAATAGAGAAAAAAAACTGCTTTAATGAACAGAAATAGCTAGGGGCAGACTGTGAACTTAAAAGTGGCCCTGGAAAATAACTTTAAAGTGGCCCCATGCTGTAGGCAGATCCAGATTAACAGAAGGTGGGACAAGACAAGTAGGCAGGGACAACAGAATTAACCAGGGGCCAGCAGTACCGTAGTGCAGCACAAAACACATTTCCAGCCAACCCAAATACCACCGTGCAGCATACAATACTGCAGCTTGTGTCACAGTATTCAACTGTATAACTGCCCTGAGGATGGTGATACAGTTGAATTCTCAGAAGGGAAAGTATGGATGCTGGCCAGTGGCATAAGTACCTGATGCTCCTAGTATAAATTAATGCTGAGAGCATCAGATCGTTATGTACCCAACCAGCGGCCATGAGAAGGGCTCGGGCCACATTGCTGCCAGATAGAGATGGCCTTGCAGTTCGCCCGGCTGTCATTTCACGGCGAACTTTGCTCATTAGCCGAACATGCAAACATATGGCGATGTCCGCTGGCGCCATATTCTTTTGCTTTTACTTATCCCACATACTTGGGTACGGACCAGTAGACAGGCTTCAAGCCGGGTGGTGCACGCAGATAGGGATCCTGGCTGGGGGTCCCAACTCATCCAGAAGCTTTAATAATCCGCAGCACTCGCCAGTAGTTGATATAAAATCGTGATTTATTCACTCAGACAGCTAGACTATAGCGACGTTTCGACCATGGTTGGTCTTTATCAAGCTTGATAAAGACCAACCATGGTTGAAACGTCGCTATAATCTAGCTGTCTGAGTGAATAAATCACCATTTTACATCAACTACTGGCGAGTGCTGCGGATTATTGAAGCTTCTGAATTTTGACCCATAACACATCCATCAGGTGGTACAGAGCAGCCAATTGAGACGTTTCAGCACATGGACATACCCCCTACCTTATAAATAAACCTAATCTGACCGCCATTTTACATTCAGTCTTTTGCCAGTGTAGGGGGAGGTTGCTGTGTGGCTCAAGGACAGGCTGTTAGAGACACCAAATGCTAGCTAATAGGGGCACAAAAATTGTTTTAAGGATAGGTATAGGTGTGCTATCGATAGGTGTGACATACTGAGGGGTGTGATATACTAATAATATACTTTCTAGCATAGAAAGTATATTATAGTGCATTTGTATTGTGCAGCAGTCGTGTGCAGTTCTGCTGAGATACTGCAGCTACACAGAGTGCCAAACATTATTGGAACAAATAATTTCTACTGGTGTGATATACCAGTTGCCCCCCAAAAAAACTGATTAAGGAAGGGGTGGGATATACCTATAATATACTTCCTATATAGTGCATTTGTATTGTGCAGCATTTGTGTGCCGTTCTGCTGAGATACCGCAGCTATACAGAGGGACAAACGACATTGGAACAACTAATTGTAACTGGTGTGATATACCAGTTTCCCCCCAAAAAAACTGATTGAGCTCTTGGCATTCAGAATTTGTATGTGTAAGGTACAGGTGGATGGGAACAGTGGAATTAACTCAACTTTTGCTAAAAATGATTCTAGCAAATGCATTTCAGCTGTAATAAATGGCAGAAGGTGTCAACTTTGTAGAACCCCTGCAGATAAAGCAGTGGGTCTAGTGGATGATGCTGCTGCAAATTACAAGCAGGGACTCACAGCAGCAGGTGAAGTGGGCTACAAATCCCATGAGCACTTGCTCCTCTCTGCAGCAAATAGCAGGGGACCAGAGGACAAGGCTAAGGAAGGAAGAGGAACAGAAGCCATCTTAGAGACAGCAGCATGGCCAGGCGATAGAGAGACTGAGAGATATCCACAACCAGTGTGCCCTGCCTCTGTGAAGACATTACAGAACAGTCCTGACAGCTCCTGCATGAGAAGACAAAGCTCAGCTGCTGCATTAACCATACAGCACAGTCCTGACAGCTCCTGTGATTCCTGCATGAGAAGACAAAGCTCAGCCGCTGCATTAATCCTTCAGCACAGCCCAGATAGCTCCTGTGTTTCCAGTGTAAGAAGGGAAAGCTCAGCTGCTGCATTAACTTTACAGCCAAGCCTGCATCCCATGAGGGTCTTGCCCTGACTCCACAACCATCCAAGCTTCTGAATACTGCAGCCCCCAGCTTATTCCCGGGCAGGACAATCATAAGTGCACCAACATTAGCGTACCAACGTTTTCTGCAACCGTGCCCAGCGTTCGGACTGGGTTAATTGCTATACAGTAGGGTATTGTAAGCTGAGGAGTGTGTGTGTGAGCACCATCACTGCTTACTGTTACAGATAGACCACCCCCGTGACCTTGGGATTTTCTTAGACAGAACGGCAACATGTGCTTTGTTCCTTTTATTGCATTATCTTTATGTTCTTCACAATTGTTAACCCTTTCCCAAATAAATCTGTTGATCAGTTAAGGCTACTTTCACACTGGCTTTCCGTTTGTGAGATCCGTTCAGGGCTCTCACAGTTTAGTAAAAGTTGAGTTAATTCCACTGTTCCCATCCACCTGTACCTTATCCGTCATGCACCTTACATCACAAAAAGTGTAATAGCAAGCGATCAAAAAGTCATATGCCCCCCAAAATAGTGCCAATCAAACCGTCATCTCATCCCGCAAAAATCATACCCTACCCAAAATAATCGCCCAAAAACTGAAAAAACTATGGCTCTTAGACCATGGAAACACTAAAACATGATTTTTGTTTCAAAAATATTATTGTGTAAAACTTACATAAATAAAAAAAAGTATACATATTAGGTATTGCCGCGTCCGTATCGACCGGCTCTATAAAAATATCACATGACCTAACCCCTCAGATGAACACCGTAAAAAATAAAAACTGTGTAAAAAAATTCAATTTTTTGTCATCTTACATCACAAAAAGTGTAATAGCAAGCGATCAAAAAGTCATATGCACCCTAAAATAGTGTGCCAATCAAACCGTCATCTCATCCCGCAAAAAATGAGACCCTACCTTAGATAATCACCCAAAAACGGAAAAAAAACTATGGCTCTCAGACTATGGAGACACTAAAACATGATTTTTTTGTTTCAAAAATTAAATCATTGTGTAAAACTTACATAAATAAAAAAAATTGTATACATATTAGGTATCGCCGCATCCGTGACAACCTGCTCTATAAAAATACCACATGATCTAACCTGTGAGATAAATGTTGTAAATAACAAAAAAAACGGTGCCAAAACAGCTATTTCTTGTTACCTTGCCTCACAAAAAGTGTAATATAGAGCTACCAAAAATCATATGTACCCTAAACTAGTACCAACAAAACTTCCACCCTATCCCGTAGTTTCTAAAATGGGGTCACTTTTTTGGAGTTTCTACTCTAGGGGTGCATCAGGGGGCTTCAAATGGGACATGGTGTAAAAAAAAACTGTCTAGCAAAATCTGCCTTCCAAAATCTGTATGGCATTCCTTTCCTTCTGCGCCCTGCCGTGTGCCCATACAGCAGTTTACAACCACATATGTGGTGTTTCTGTAAACTACAGAATCAGGGCCATAAATATTGAATTTAGTTTGACTGTTAACCCTTGCTTTGTTACTGGTAAAAAAGGATTAAAATGGAAAATTTGCCCATAAATTAAAATTCTGAAATTTCATCTCTATTTGCTAATAACTGTTGTGGAACACCTAAAGGGTTAATGACATTTGTAAAATCAGTTTTGAATACCTTAAGGGGTGTAGTTTCTTAGATGGGGTCACTTTTATGGAGTTTCTACTCTAGGGGTGCATCAAGGGGGCTTCAAATGGGACATGGTGCCCAAAAAAACTGTCTAGCAAAATCTGCCTTCCAAAAACCGTATGGCATTCCTTTCCTTCTGCGCCCTGCCGTGTGCCAGTACAGCAGTTTACGACCACATATGGGGTGTTTCTGTAAACTACAGAATCAGGGCCATAAATAATGAGTTTTGTTTGGCTGTTAACCCTTGCTTTTTAACTGGAAAAAAATATATAAAAATTGAAATTTTTGAAATTGTATCTCCATTTTCCATAAATTCTTGTGGAACACCTAAAGGGTTAACAACGTTTGTAAAATCAGTTTTGAATACCTTTAGGGGTGTAGTTTCTAGAATGGGGTCATTTTTGGGTGGTTTCTATCATGTAAGCTTCACAAAGTGACTTCAGACCTGAACTGGTCCTTAAAAAGTTGGATTTACTTCTAAACTTCTAAGCCTTGTAACATCCGCAAAAAATAAAATATCATTCCCAAAATGATCCAAACATGAAGTAGACATATGAGGAATGTAAAGTAATAACTATTTTTGGAGGTATTACTATGTATTATAGAAGTAGAGAAATTGAAACGTAAAAATTTGCGAATTTTTCAAAATTTTTGGTAAATTTTGTATTTTTTTATAAATAAAAATGACATTTTTTTTACTCCATTTTACGTGTGCTTTACTCTCCTCCTCTCTCCTTTTCCACTGCGCCCGCTATGAATTTGACCACGCAGCCATAGTGGAAAAGGAGAGAGGAGGAGAGTAAACGGGCAAGCAGAGGCACACGGAGGGCGGGGTTATGAGCCGTTGAGGAGGTGCTGCCTGGGGCTCGGACGATTGAGACGCCGCCCTGGGCACTTGAGAGGGCGCATTTACAGAATCTTAAAAGTTCATTTTTGGCTGAAAGAAAAATCCATTAGATACAACAAAGGTACCGTTTTTAAGTTCTCGGTGGCACATATAACGCTATTTGATCAGTCTAATATGCTCAAATGTGGTGACAGACTCCCTTTAAAGGATTTTAAAGCACACATTTGTGAAAATGAAAAATTACTAGCAGACCCCAATTTTTTACTTTCGCAAGGGGTTAAAGGAGAAAATGCACCCCAGAATGTGTTCCCCATTTTCTTCCCATTCAGGAAGCACCCCATATGTGCTTGTAGACTGCTTTATGGACGCAAACAGCTAAATGTGAATTTGGCTGGCAGGACCAAATTGGCAGACATGGATTTATGTGCCATGTCGCATTTAAAAGATTCCTGAGGTCCCCAGAAATTAAAACCCCCAAGAAGTGGGGCTGTATCAATATAAGGTCTTTCCCTTTGGTCTGCATACACCCCCAACACTTTTCAGTGACTAATGGACATTGTGCTTTGTCCATATCATCGGTATGCTTCGGCTTACCTGGACAATATTGTCATCCACAGTACCAACTGGGAAAGTCAACTACCGAAAGTGCAGCCTGTAGTGGACTCCCTTTGGAAAGCTGGCCAAACCGCTAACCCAAAAAAATGTGCGATATGGTTAGAAGAGACTAAGTAACTGGGGTATGTCATTGGGCGCAGAGTCATCAAACCCCAAGTGAACAAAATAGAGGTGATACTGAATTGGCCCCTACCACTAGGCAAAAAGATAATTCCTGGGAATGGTGGGCTATTACATGAGGTTTGTTTCCCACTTTTCTACTTTAGCTGCGCCCTTGACAGGACTCGAAGGGACACAAGTCAATGATGCTTCGCTGGGATGATCGGGCGGAAGAGGCTTTCTCCACTTTGAAGTTGGTCCTGTGCAGGTCCCCGGTTTTGGTGACGCCCGATGTACTGTCTCAGGAAGTCAACGGGGAGGAGCATCCCATTGTCTTCCTCAGCCGTAAGCTTACCCCAGCCGAGACCCAGTATAGTATAGTGGAAAATGAGTGCCTGGCTATAAAGTGGGCACTCAAATCTCTCTGCTATTATTTTTGGGGGAGAAAATTCTGCCAGGTGACTGGACAGGCCAAGGACAGAAATGCCCGGATCACCCGATGGTTTCTCTCCCTACAAAAGTTTTTGGTGCAACACAGGGCAGGCCGGTTGCAGGGAAACGTGGATGCCCTGTCCCGGGTACACTGGCGTGTGTTCACCCCCTCAGGGTTAAACAAAGGGGAGGTATGTGACACAGTGAGAGGTTTTGTCTGGGAAAACAGATATTTTCCTCCCAGCATGTGCTGCTGGGCTGATTTACAGCCAGGTGAGGTCAAATACCGGACTGTATTTTAAGTGCCGGTCCGGGTTTTGGCAGCACCTGGCTGTCCTTAAATAGGCAGCTGGGCTCAGAAGCCATGTATCTGTGTTGAAATCTGGAAACCTTGTGTCTGGATGAAGGCTTGCTACCTGTTTGGCGTGAAAACAGGTTGGTGTTGCTATGATCAAGGACTCTTTGAGGCAGAATTACCACATGGTGTGAATTACAACCAACACCGCAAGGTGAGTTTTTGTTTGATTATGACTGCTTGTTTTGTCACTTGCCTAAAGTCTAAATAAAACACTGAACTGTTAGATCCAAAGAACTTAGCGCCCGCTAATCCTGTCTACCAGAGCAAAACCCCACATACTCCATGGATGAGTGGTAGATTTTAAAACACTCCTGCATGCACAGACCAGGTTTTTCAGGGCAGGGTTCACAGTGGTAAATGGTGTCTTTCCTAATCCCCCTTTTGGAACACACCCTGCATCTTTTTTGGGTCCTTCCCTTCCTTGCTGTCTGGGGGAGTTGACCTGGAAAATGTTGTCCTGGTGCAACACGGGCACCATGACTTCCTGAAGTACTGGGACCCTCCCTGGCTTGGCTTTGAAAAATTAGGGCCTTGATAGCTACCTCTTGGGACTGAAGGAAAGTTCCTGTTTGGCCTGCAGATTGAAATAGCGTGTACGCATTGCACATTGCCATCTGTACAATGTAAAACAACCAAAACAACCATGGGTGTCAATTGCCGGATAAATGTACACTGAAACAGTGCGGCTATATAAACAGACTTCCCAAAATTATGTGTGACTGGAAGAGCTTTTTGGTACAAGAAAAAAACAAGAGAACTGAAGCTCATAGACGTCCAAATATGAAAAATAGTATACTTTATTAGTTACAAAATCAATGAATAATAAATACCATTAAAAAGGGGGGATAAGGAGCATGAACACCATCCCAGCAATACAGATTCTGAATATATAAGTGTCGAAATGACATGCACAATGATTTCATAAAAAGCGAGTCCTAGTACAAAAACATCACAGCAAAGTGCCAAACAGTACAGCTGCTCAATAGCAGGTAGTATCCTCAGAAAGTACTATATAGTATGACGCAGCAAGGGGTTGCTGTGTACACCCGCTGAACCGTATCCTGACTATATGTAACAAGCCATGAGTATAAATGGAGAAAGCAAGGACTCACCAAGAGTAACGGAAACCTGAATGCCTGGGATGGCGTTACACCATCTGTACAATGTGTACGACCATCTTTTTGGACCACACTTTCATTTTTCATGTGGCACTGTAGGGCTTTAGAAGTTGATCTGAAAGATCCACCCCTCCCATGTGCCTGTTGTAGTCCAGGATACAAACTGGTTTGGGGGTAGTGGTTGTGGTACCTCGTACAGGAGCAGAGGAGCTGGTGTTAGTGTGAATAGTGGTCAGTACAAGGACGTCCCTCTTGTCCTTGTACTTAACCACCAGCATGTTCTCATGGAGTAGAGCCCTACTTTCACCCTTTCTCAGTGGTTGCCCTACCAGGGATCTAGGGAGGCCTCTTTGATTTTTGCGCACTGTGCCACAAGCCACAGTACCTCTAGTAGTTAGGGACATGAATAGGGGTATGCTGGTATAATAGCTATCCACATAGAGGTGGTAACCCTTATCCATCAGTGGGTGCAGTAAGTCCCACACGATCTTCCCACTAACTCCTAGGGTGTGGGGGGATTCTGGAGGTTCTATCCGGGAATCTTTACCTTGGTAAATGCAGAACTTGTGGGTGTACCCAGAGCTGCTCTTAAAGGGTTTGTAAAACTTTATGCCATACCTTGCCCTTTTGCTAGGCAGGTACTGGTGGAATCTAATCCTCCCTTTGAAAAGTAATAGGGACTCATCTACACTGACATTTTTATCAGAATTGTACACCACAGCAAACTTGGTGTTAAAGTGGTCAATGACAGGCCTAACCTTGAACAGAAGGTCAAATGGTGGGTCATTTTGGGGTGGGCACTGTGCATTGTCGTAGTGTAGGAATTTCCTAATTGACTCAAATCTTTTCCGGGTCATGGTCTTACTGTAAATTGGAGTCTGGTAGAAAATGTCCGAACTCCAATATTGTCTACCGTTTGGCTTCTTTCTAACGCCCATATGCAGCACGAGTCCCTAAAACTTCATCATCTCTGCTGCACTTACTGAGGTCCAACCTAGGGGTCTAAAGTATGCCGATGTAGGGTTCTGAACAGTGGATTGTTGGGTGTATAAATTGGTTTGGGCCACCGTTAAATTAAAAAAAATCTTCAGAGAAGAAGATTTAGAAAAAACCTAGTTCAGTAAAGCCCGCACAATCTATCTGAATTCCGGAGCTGCCCTCAAAATCAGGAATTTGGGGCTGATAATCGTCAGGTCCGTATGGGCTCACTCTGGGGGCTGCCTCAGCTGTTGTTCTGGGGCGCCTTCTAGAGGGTCCCTAATCAGCAGATGATGATGAGGGGTAGAGGAGTAGAGGAAAGTGGCATCCTCTTCTCCCTCACTGGCAGACTCAGTATCAGAGGCAAGCATGGTGTATGCCTCTTCAGCAGAGTATACTCGTTGGGATGGATGGGCCATTTTTATTTTATTGGGGTGTGACGTGTGAAATGTGTAAACCTTTATCTAGTGTGAGGGGTGTGTATGTTGTGTTTTTACACTTGAAGGGCCTGGAAAAAATTTGGAAAAATAGAGAAAAGGATTGCAGGATGCAAAGATGTTGCGTGTGTGCAAAAATCTACACTAACACTACCTAACTAAAATTTAATTATAAATATATATATATATATATATATATATATATATAGCAGAAAAGATGGGCAGCACTCCAAATGGTAAAAAAATGCAAAAAATCTTTATGTACCCCAGTGGGACATGCAACGTTTCGGCTCTAGACAGGAGCCTTCCTCAAGCAGTGTACAGAAACAAAATGCCAAGAATATATAGCAACATACTCATTCATTAAAATTGGCCAAACATGTGCAATTAATTCATAATAGTTAATAAGTAACAAAACACGTGCAATTAATTAATGATGATATAAAATGAATATTACAAAATACAAAATATAAACAAGTGACAATGCAATTCATATTGAATATAACCCATATTGCATGTATTTTACTAACGGTGCGCTCATAAACACATATAATAAAAGAAAAACCGCCATACATTATTAATTACAATAAAAATCGCAATCAGTTTCATGTGAAGATGATAATCAATAAGTGTCAGGTGCTTATTAGTAGGCTTTGCAAGCGGAGGATAGAGGAGGAGTAGGAGGGTGAATGGCTGCCATCCCAGATACCGCATGTTGCTCGGCGTGTCTGGAGCGTCTCTGCGCATGTCAGGATAACTTCCCCGAATCACTTCCGGTCATGTTCGCATAGATCATTGCGCGGCTGCGCATAGTAACTCTGACACTGCGTCCACCATATTTGGTGAGGGAACCAGACATCCACAACGGACGTAAAATACACTCTGTTGCACACAAGTACAGGGCGGTGCCAGCACCTACTCGTGTCGGCATACCACAGGTGGCTGTGCGGGATCGCATGAAGACCACTCCCACCAGACATAGGTGCAGTCTCCACCCGTGACCCACGGTCAGCAGCGCAACTACATGTTAATGCAGGGTCGCTCTGTGCTCCGGGTCAAAACCCGCACATCACCACCATTTAAGAGGGATCTCCTCAATACCGCCCCTTATGTGGGCAACAGACTGTAGCCATGTACAAAGATGACAAAGACTAAAAATAAAAATAAATAATAAAAACAAAGACAAACACCGACATCCTCTGCATAATGAGGTTCTTGACTGCACGCCATTCAAATGTCTCCTCGAACTTCCTCACACCATACTCCATTGCAAGCCATCTGGGATAAAATATAAAAAAAGTTAAAAATTGGCAATCCATAAGGAACTATTGTTTTGTCCCTATACAATTGATTACCAACTATACGCAGGTACAGTATAACCTATCCCTATGTTGGTCAAAAGCAAGCCGCCAACCTATATTGTCCCAATGTTATAATCCACATTCAGACCATGCGGTTTAAGTAAAATAAGTACATGAATCCACTTGAGTTCCCTTTTTTTAATATACTGGCTCTATCACCGCCTCTCCTTGGCATTGGAACAGAATCTATGATACAACATTTCAAGTCTCTCTCAACATGTTTATGTTCTGCAAAGTGTTTTGAGACCGGCAGGTCTAATCTTTTCTTTCTTATACTCAACCTGTGGTTGTTGAGACGCGACTTAAAGTCCGTAGTCGTCTCTCCAACATACAACAGGTTGCATGGACAGATCAGTACATAAATGATAAAACTGGAATCGCACGTCAAATAGTATCCTATTCGATGTGCCGCGCCAGTTTGAGGATGCACAAACGTTTTACCCTTGATCATGTATCTGCAGTTAACACAAGACAGACAAGGAAAACAGCCCACACTAGGGTTTGTTAACATTGTCTGTCTACCTTTTTTCAAAGAGCCAACATTGGCTTTCACTAGTTGATCCTTTAGACTCCGGGATCTTCTATAGGACATCAAGGGGGGAGAATGAAACTCTGTAACTGTGTCATGGCAACCTTTCAAAATGCCCCAGTGTCACCGTATGATATTCCCTATATCTACACTCTGTTCAGAGTGAGTTGAGATAAAGGGAATCCTCATCATTTTGGGATGCTCTGTTTTTCTTTTAAGGGTGTCCTCCCTATTTAAATCCCTGGCCACTTCCTTTTTTTCTTTTAGTAATTTAGTTGGATAACCCCGCCTCTGGAACTTATTTACCAATGTGTCAAGGGTTTTGTAAAAAAACCTTGGGGTCCGAGACAACACGTCTGGCCCTTAAAAACCATTGGTCTAGGGTGATTGCTACTGTACATCAACTGCGTGTTTCTGTCAGTGGGTTTGGTGAACAATTCCGTGTCCACCTTGCCCCAATTCCGTGTCCACCTCTCTTCAAAGGACTTAACAGATTCACAAGTGAGTGTACTCAGTGTGGCGGAACCCGCCTCGCCACTGGGCATTGGAGAGGCCTGGCTACCCGCCTCCTACCTGCTGACTATGGCCCCTGGTAAATTTGTACGTTTGAATGCAATTTGGGCATGTGGTATTTTATATTGCTGCTACTGGCCCTTTAAGGACCATCCTTGGACATATTATGACTTTTAGGAACAATGCCCTTTAAGACTGTGTAGCAGATTGCATTCAGGCTGTCTTAAATATTATGTATGTTATTATGGGTTCAGTTAAATTGTATTGCGATGTATTGTAAACTGTATATATCTTGCTCTTACTGTAATGTTTACTATGTATAAGGCATTGCTGTTCTGTGCCTCTTCTCCTCCCCCTTTTTCCTGTCCCATTGTTTCCCCAGCAAGGTGTTGTCTCAGGGACACTGGGAGACCAGTTTAAACCAGCTGCTCTGTCCCTCCTCAATCTCCCATCAGCCCTTGCTATTGTCGGGCCCCACCCTTACTTGTACCATAGTCCTCCATGTGCCCTATTGTATGTAAATGAGGCTGTTGGGGGGGTTTAAAGTAGGTGTGCTATGTCTAAATAAAGTCAGTTCCTGTTTTAACCCTCAAAGTGAAGTGTCGTCTCATTCTTGGGGGAGAATTTATGGTATGCTGTTCCAGTTTGACTGCTAGGAGCGTAAACCTATTCGTATGGTTTCCTATTCAACTGTCTACAGCATTCATATGCTTGAGAGGATTTATATGCTTCTTCGGTTCGGTGATTGTGGGGTCTGCCAGAGTGCTTGGAAACCTCAGGAAAATGCTAGGAGCATCCATCAACGGAGGTACTCAGTCGGGGTGCCAGGTGATCCGTTACACTCAGCAAGGGTCTTTCATTTTGCCCTAAAATCACTGCTGACTGGTTTGAACTTGAGTTTGACTTACATGCTTTTTTTCGGGCTATTAAGCTAAAAATCTGGTTTCACAAAAGGGGACGGATCGAGCATGCCAAGATGAGTGAACTCTCTCATGGCATGTTCGATCTCTCCCTTTAAAGCAATTTTAATCCTGTTATCAATGAACCCGCTATTGAAGCATATATGGCCGCTGTCAGGGCTGAGATCCAGGCATTGAGATTAAAGCAATCTGATTCACTGTTTAATCATCCCAATGTGACTGTAGATGAAATGGTGGCACTGAATGAATTGAAACACGACCATGAGCTTACAATTAAGGCCGCCGACAAAGGTGGCGCTGTGGTCGTGCTAGACACCTGCAAATATATTGCTGAAATTTTGAGACAATTGGGTGACAGCACCATTTACAGGCACATTGACATGAATCCCAGGTTCAAGATCGCTGGACTTATTAGGGATGTGTTGACTGGGGCTTTGGAGGCGGGGATCATTGACGAGGGACTTGTGGATTTCCTTACTGTAACGCATCCGGTCATTCCAGTGATCTATGTGTTGCCTAAGATCCACAAGTCCCTAGTCGATCCACCCGGCCGCCCCATTGTTTCCGGTTCGGATTCGATATTTCGTCGAATAGCCATTTTTTTTTAGATAAAGTGCTGCAGGGTTTCTCATGTGGGGGAACCTCCTATATACAGGACACAACCGATTTTTTACTCAGACTTCGGATGGTCGATCTGGAAGGGGTAGAGGGGGTGACATTGGCCTCCTTTGATGTCACCTCCCTCTACACCTCGATCGACCATCGGAAAGGACTGGCCGCAGTTGCATATATGCTTGAGAATTCGACACTCACGAATCAATGTCAACAATTCATTTTATCTCTATTAGAGATCATTTTGAGGTATAACTACTTTTTGTTCCAAGACTCCTACTATATACAGGAACAGGGCGTGGCGATGGGGTCCAATGTGGCCCCAACCTACGCCAATATATTCATGCGTCGATTTGAGGAGGATGTCGTCTATGGAAGCCACCACTTCCAATTTGCTAGGGCGTGGTGGCGGTACATAGACGACATCTTCTTCATCTGGACTGGCAGTGTCGAGCAGCTCCATGATTTCCATAGATTCCTCAATGGGATTGATGGTGCGCTCCAATTCACACTGGTACATTCACAAACTGAAATGCAATTTTTGGATACCCGCGTGATTCTGACAGGGGGCAAGGTGGACACGGAATTGTTCACCAAACCCACTGACAGAAACACGCTGTTGATGTACAGTAGCAATCACCCTAGACCAATGGTAAAATCTTTGCCGTATTCACAGTTTTTAAGGGCCAGACGTGTTGTCTCGGACCCCAAGGTTTTTGACAAAACCCTTGACACATTGGTAAATAAGTTCCAGAGGCGGGGGTTATCCAACTAAATTACTAAAAGAAAAAAAGGAAGTGGCCAGGGATTTAAATAGGGAGGACACCCTTAAAAGAAAAACAGAGCATCCCAAAATGATGAGGATTCACTTTATCTCAACTCACTCTGAACAGAGTGTAGATATAGGGAATATCATACGACGACACTAGGGCGTTTTGAAAGGTTGCCATGACATAGTAGCAGAGTTTCATTCTCCCCCCTTGATGTCCTATAGAAGATCCCGGAGTCTAAAGGATCAACTAGTGAAAGCCGATGTGGGCACTCTGAAAAAAGGTAGACAGACAACATTAGCAAACCCTAGTGTGGGCTGTTTTCCTTGTCTGTCTTGTGTTAACTGCAGATACATGATCAAGGGTAAAACGTTTGTGCATCCTCAAACTGGCGCGGCACATCGAATAGGATACTATTTGACGTGCGATTCCAGTTTTATCATTTATGTACTGATCTGTCCATGCAACCTGTTGTATGTTGGAGAGACGACTACGGACTTTAAGTCGCGTCTCAACAACCACAGGTTGAGTATAAGAAAGAAAAGATTAGACCTGCCGGTCTCAAAACACTTTGCAGAACATAAACATGTTGAGAAAAACTTGAAATGTTGTATCATTGATTCTGTTCCAATGCCAAGGAGAGGCGGTGATAGAGCCAATATATAGAAAAAAAGGGAACTCAAGTGGATTCATGTACTTAATTCACTTAAACCGCATGGTCTGAATGTGGATTATAACATTGGGGCAATATAGGTTGGCGGCTTGCCTTTGACCAACATAGGGATAGGTTATACTGTACCTGCGTATAATTGGTAATCAATTGTATAGGGACAAAACAATAGTTCCTTATGGATTGCCAATTTTTTACTTTTTTTATATTTTATCCCAGATGGCTTGCAATGGAGTATGGTGTGAGGAAGTTCGAGGAGACATTTGAATGGCGTGCAGTCAAGAACCTCATTATGCAGAGGATGTCGGTGTTTGTCTTTGTTTTTATTATTTATTTTTAGTTTTAGTCTTTGTCATCTTTGTACATGGCTACAGTCTGTTGCCCACATGAGGGGCGGTATTGAGGAGATCCCTCTTAAATGGTGGTGATGTGCGGGTTTTGACCCGGGGCACAGAGCGACCCTGCATTAACATGTAGTTGCGCTGCTGACCGTGGGTCACGGGTGGAGACTGCACCTATGTCTGGTGGGAGTGGTCTTCATGCGATCCCGCACAGCCACCTGTGGTATGCCGACACGAGTAGGTGCTGGCACCGCCCTGTACTTGTGTGCAACAGAGTGTATTTGACGTCCGTTGTGGATGTCTGGTTCCCTCACCAAATATGGTGGACGCAGTGTCAGAGTTACCATGCGCAGCCGCGCAATGATCTATGCGAACATGACCGGAAGTGATTCGGGGAAGTTATCCTGACATGCGCAGAGACGCTCCAGACACGCCGAGCAACATGCGGTATCTGGGATGGCAGCCATTCACCCTCCTACTCCTCCTCTATCCTCCGCTTGCAAAGCCTACTAATAAGCACCTGACACTTATTGATTATCATCTTCACATGAAACTGATTGCGATTTTTATTGTAATTAATAATGTATGGCGGTTTTTCTTTTATTATATGTGTTTATGAGCGCACCGTTAGTAAAATACATGCAATATGGGTTATATTCAATATGAATTGCATTGTCACTTGTTTATATTTTGTATTTTGTAATATTCATTTTATATCATCATTAATTAATTGAACGTGTTTTGTTACTTATTAACTATTATGAATTAATTGCACATGTTTGGCCAATTTTAATGAATGAGTATGTTGCTATATATTCTTGGCATTTTGTTTCTGTACACTGCTTGAGGAAGGCTCCTGTCTAGAGCCGAAACGTTGCATGTCCCACTGGGGTAAATAAAGATTTTTTTGCATTTTTTTACCATTTGGAGTGCTGCCCACCTTTTCTGCTTTGTATTTTTGGATTGGCCTTAATCCGTATTGGGCTGCTGCACCCACCAGCTTGCATCAGGGACGGTGCTGCCACTGTTTTTTTCATATATATATATATACACACTGAACAAAAATACAAACACAACACTTTTTTTTGGTGTAAAAAATACATATAGTGTTAAATAGAAATCAATTTTAGGTAGTGTTAGTGTAGAATTTTGCACGCATAGTATCTGTGTGCGTGCATCCTGCACCTGCTGAGGGCTGATTAGAAACATCAATTTTTCTGATCGGTACGCTCAGTTTAATGTGCAGATTTTTTAGTTATATCTACACTGAACAAAAATATAAACGCAACACTTTCGGTTTTGCTCCCATTTTGCATGGGATGAACTCAAAGATCTGAAACATTTTCCACATGCACAAAAGACCCATTACATATTGTTCACAAATCTGTCTAAATTTGTATTAGTGAGCACTTCTCCTTTGCCGAGATAATCCATCCCACCTCACAGGTGTGGCATATCAAGGTGCTGATTAGACAGCATGAATATTGCACAGGTGTGCCTTAGACTGCCCACAATAAAAGTCCACTCTGAAATGTGCAGTTTGATCACACAGCACAATGCCACAGATGTCGCAACGTTTGAGGGAGCGTGCAATTGGCACGCTGACTGCAAGAATGTCTACCAGAGCTGTTGCCCGTGCAATGAATGTTCATTTCTCTACCATAAGTCGTCTCCAAAGGCGTAACCACACCAGCCCATGACCTCTACATCTAGCATGTTCACCTCCATGATCGTCTGAGATCAGCCACCCGGACAGCTGCAGCAACAATCTGTTGGCATAACCAAAGAATTTCTGCCTCTTTCTATAGGTGATGCTCATTAAAACTGAATTCATGAAGCATGACGTTTTGTAGCAATAACTGGAAAACGATATCCCTTACACATTTCATTCAGATGAACTCAGAGAGAGCAGGAAGTGCATTTTTGTCTTGTTCTACATGGTTACCGGGAATGTTCTGACATGACTTCCTGTGTATTGGAAGCCTAAAGATATTCCTGCATGCTTAATTTTACTACTTTTGGGAAAGAGGTTACTAATTTAACTAGATTTCCGCTATATGGAAACACTTACAATGTTGCCAAGGTAAAGGTCATGTTTAGTCTACAATTCCTAATGCCAGCATTTAATACTACATCCTTACTTTTGACATACATCTATCATAAAGAAGTGTGTCAGAAGGTTCAATGCCAGAAAGCTGGAAAACAGATATATTTTTAAGACTGAGTGTATATAGAAATGGCTTGTTATTGAAAATAATATCAAGCTTGTGTATGCTGCACGTGCGGTGACACAGTGGATCACTGCTAAAGGTTAAATGCTTACAAAAAGTTATGTGTTTTCATGTTAAAAGTACTTATTTTTCTTTGCCCTATGTATTCCAAATAGTTGTGTATAGTAATGAAACAGTAAACACTGACAGTCTTGGTTAGGTAGCCGTGGAGACTGGCTGATCCGGTCACATATGTGAGTTCCTGCAAGGTAGGTCCAAAGAGAAGTCTCCACCAGGAAACACCATTCCTGAGACTCGAAAGCCGCTAGAGAACAACTTAACTGAATAGACTAACCTTGAGGGAAAGAGAACAGTCGTCCACAGAGGGTTCAAGGCCATGCATTGAATTCAGACAGTAAAGGGCCTTTTACTAGTAATGCTGGTTAGCGATGGTCTGGAGGTGTAAATGCACCTCCGATTACCTGATGAACAAGGAAAACGCTAATTCATCGGGTAATTGTATCTTTTGTGCAGCACAAAAGATAATTATTTTCCAGTGGCAGATCGTGCTCTGTAAACACGATCTGCTGACAGGAAACAACGAGACAGTATGGAGAAGAGAGATGGCATTAGCTGGAGGGGATCGTTGCATGTAAATACACTGGTCTCCTCCGTTCCCAATCAGCAGATTGTCAGGAAGGAACGCTTCCTTCCCAACAATCTGCTATATCGTCGTCTTGTGTAAAGGGACCATAAGGTATCACTTGTTTATGGCATTAAGACTTTACTACTGCAGAAAGGGATGAGTGCTTCTGGCATCCACCACACTTTGAGATGGACTGGCCATCATCTAAGATGTGCAGTGATTATTTTGGAAGATTACAGAGTGACTTAGGGAGGACTACTACTACCATCAGCAAAATAGAAGTTGCAGTACATCAAATTATCTGTAAACAGTGCAAATCCATTTCCTAGATGGTGAGGTATGGAGGCTGGCATAGGAGCAAATAATGGGACTATTGGTATGATAAATTGCTAAAGTCTCTTTTTTTTCCAGAATCTCTGGCTGGTAACTGTTATCTGGCAATTATGGTTGTAGTGTCCACTGCGAGATACAAGTCTTTCGAGGCACATCTGACCAAGATGTGGTTAAGTGTGATGGGTGTCTTAACTGTAATCCCTCACAGGCAGAAAAATCTGAATAGCTTTAGTAGCAGGTTACCTTGCTGACTCCTGCACTTTAGTCTATGGATCCTGAGGCCTAAGGAGAAAGAGCACATGGACTTGCTTCTTCCCTCCTCACATACTAGACTAGACTCCCCCTAGTCAGGAAGTAGGAACAACCCACTCCTGCCAAGAGAGGAGGAACAGGGTGGTTAACCCAGTCCCTGTCAACCATACTAGGTCATGCTGAGGTCAGACCATTACTACGGTAGGTCATGCTAAGGTCAGAACATTACGTAAGAGTACTGAGGTACTGCATATACTGCCCATTTTAGGAACATACAAAGAATATTTTTTTTATAGTGTTTCAATTTTCAATTTAGGGACAAATGGCATCATAGAAAAGCATTTACGAAAGTGGAGAACAGCTGCACAGAACAACTCAATCTGGAGAACCCAGTGTATACTTACAGGATCATTAGGCACTGTGTAATACTACAAGCCTCTTGCTGTGGCCGCTGCAGGAGAAATATGTAGCCAGTAGCCACCTATAATTACTGGCTGGAACAAGTGCCATTTGTAATCCAGAAAAACTGTAAACGGTAGAAGCTTGAATATTTTGTATTCACTGTTAGATCATTAGTTATGTGTATGTACAGTATATTGGTAAACTGATTTTACTTTTACAACATTTTTCACTAAACAAAAATATGTATGATTCCAATAATAATTACCAAACTATACGGCTGTCATGGTACTTACAGAAGATCAAGTAGAATCTAAGGGATTGCGAGTTCTCCACCTTTAAAGGGGCTATCCTTTGATCAATGTAAAAAATGAAAGTCAGACATCATATACTACATGATAATCTCTAACAAAGTGATCTTCTCAATAATTGCTTCAATTGCTCTGCTAGGTTTATTTCAGGCGGACAACTCAGGGGGCATGAGGGGTGTCCTTTGTGCTTCAGCCCACTCCTTGTACCTGTCAAACTTCTAACACTAAATCCGACTAGTGGCAGTTGAAGGATTGAACCGAGCATGTGCGTCCACCTCAGAGGAAAAGGAAAAATATGGAAAAAAAACAAACAGCAGGTGGCGCTATACATATACATTTCATTAAATAACACTGTCTATACTCAATTTTTAATTACATGCAATTACAAAAATATTCAGATCCAGGTGCTGATTTGAAAAAATGTATAATGTTTTTTGTGGGACAACCCCTTTAATCTCCACAAGAAAGTATTGACTTTCCCACAGAAAATCCTCAGGTTGCAATACTCATAGTTGTCTCTATGAGCAAATGCTCATATTGGGATGAACTGGAGATCCTCAGTACAGGCCACTAATACAGTCCTGATCAAAAGTTTAAGACCACTTGAAAAATGGCAAAAAAAATCATATTTTACATTGTTGGATCTTAATAAGGTTCCAAGTAGAGCTTCAACATGCAACAAGAAGAAATGAGTGAGACAAACATTTTTTGAGCATTCAATTAATTGAAAATAACGATTAAACTGAAACAGCAGTTTTTCAGCTGATCCAAAATTTAGGACCACATGCCTTTAAAAGGCCAAATCTGTGCAAAGATGTGGATTCATTGTCATTTTCTGTCAGGTAGTCACACGTTGTGATGGCAAAGGCAAAAAAACTCTCCCTTTTTTAATGTGGTCGGGTTGTTGAACTGCATAAGCAGGGTCTCTCACAGTGCGCCATTGCTGCTTAGGTGGGACGCAGTAAGACAGTCATTTGGAATTTCTTAAATGATCCTGAGGGTTATGGAACAAAAAAGTGAAGTGGAAGACCCAAAAAAATTTAATCAGCACTGAGCTGGAGGATCCAATTGGCTGTCCGTCAAGACACTGAGCGATCCTCGACCCAAATTAAGGCCCTTACTAGTGCTGACCGCAGCCCCATAACCATCAGACGACATCTGAGACTGAAGGGCTTCAAAAACAAAAAACGTCTTCAAAACCTTGTCTCCTTGAACGCCACAGAACTGCTCGTTTGGACTTTGCAAGAGAGCACCAAACATGGGACATTCAAAGGTGGAAAAAAGTTTTATTCTCTGATGAAAAAAAAAATTAACCTTGATGGTCCTGATGGTTTCTAAAGTTACTGGCATGACAACCAGATCCCACCTAAGATGTTTTCTACGCGCCACAGTGGAGGGGGCGCCATAATGGTCTGGGGTGCTTTTTCCTTCAGTGGAACAATGGAGCTTCAGGAAGTGCAGGGGCGTTAAACGGCTGCTGGCTATTTCCAGATGTTGCAGAGAGCATTCCTCATGACTGAGGGCCCTCGTCTGTTTGGTAACGACTGGGTTTTTCAACAGGACAACGCTACACTACACAATGCCCGCAGGACAAGGGACTTCTTCCAGGAGAATAACATCACTCTTTTGGCCTATCCTGCGTGTTTCCCTGATCTAAATCCAATTGAGAACCTTTGGGGATGGATGGCAAGGGAAGTTTACAAAAAAACTGTTGCAGACAGTAGATAGCCTTTTTTGCGGCCGTCTTCACCACTTGGAGAAATGTTCCCACTCACCTCATGGAAATGCTTGCATCACGCATGTCGAAACAAATTTTTTAAGTGATAAACAATAACGGCGGAGCTACTCATTACTGAGTTCATGTTTATGAATTTGGATTTCTGTTTTGGGGGGGTTTAGGATTTTTTTGGAGGTGTGGTCCTAAACTTTTGATCAGCTGAAAAACTGCTTGTTTCAGTTTATTCGTTGTTTTCATTAAATTGAATGCTCAAAAAATGTTTTGTCTCACTCCAATTACTTCTTGTTGCATGTTGAAGCTCTACTTGGAACCTTGTTAAGATCTGGCCATGCAAAATATGATTTTTTGCCATTTTTCAAGTGGTCTTAAACTTTTGATCAGGACTGTATCAGATCAGTGAGGGACTGATATCCCATACCGCCACAATCAGCTGTTACCTTGTAGCTCCAACTACACAGTTCCGGCCATTCTGTAGTGGAGAAAGGTGATAATTGCCACGCTGCTCACATTGCAGTGAATAGAAGCAATGCCCTAGTTACCAGTTCCATTCACTACATAATGGACAGAGCTGTTTAGTTCCAGCGCCTGAGCTACAAGGTGATAGCTGATCAGCAGGGTGTCAGACCTCCACTTATCGGATAATAAATGGGTTCTACGAGCTTTTAATATCAGAATTAATATCAGATTAGCGGGGGTCTGACACCCGGCACTCCACCCGATCAGCATGTATGAACGGAAGGTGCACACAGTGCGTACATGCCGTCTCCTTTCTCTGTTCCTGCTAGCCATAGACAGCAGCAGCGAGCAGGAAGAGAGAAGTGTGCACACTGTGTGTGCCTTCCCTTCTTACAGCTGATCGGCAGGGGTACTGGGTGTCAGACCCCCCCCCATCTGATACTGATGACCTATCCTGAGGATAGGTCATCAATATTAAAAGCCCAGAGAACCCTTTTAATGGCCTGTGCTGAGGACAGGCCATCAATATCAAAATCTTGGACAACCCACTTGAGCAACATGACCAGAAAATCAATGAATGTTAAAGAAGCCAATACTGGGAGGAGCCTGCACGCACTCGGAGATGGGAGCATAGTCTGGAGCTCCTCTTCCACTTGGCGCTTTTCCCGGCATATCTTTAGCTAATACCAGCTTACCATGGGGGAAATTGGCAGAGATAGAGGCAAGGAAACCCCTGGAACCCCTAAACAACAAGCGGAGATGGAAAAATATGTAAAGAGGAAAGCTCCCCCCATGTGCGCTACGGCATCTAAGATGGTGCCGGCTACTGAAGCGCTGACTCAGAAGCAGCAGAGGACTCGGACACAGACAGCGTGGCTGTAGGGCTCGAATCTGCAGAGCCAATTACGCATGCATTTTTGAAGCAAACAATCGCACAGGCCATGCTGCCTATTATAAGGGAACTCAAAGATATCAGAGCGGATTTCCGCCATCTTGGAGGCCGCGTGGATTCATTGGAGGAACAGCATTTGGCCACACTCACCTTTGGAGGCTTGGTGAGGTCCAAATTCATGGAACAACAATATCAGCTTAATGCTGCCTTCAACCAGATCGAAGATCTTGAAAATCGCAATCGCAGGAATAATTAGCAGATAAAGGGCATACTTGAAGGGCATGCTCCGGAAGCGCTTGCCCATGTAGCTTCCACCATTTTCTCCACAAAATTGGGCCAAGAGTGGGCCTCGACTATAATGATCGAACGCATCCACAGGGCCCTCCGCCCCAAACTGGGACCTATGGATCCCCCAAGAGTCGTAATCTGTAAGTTGCCTAATTTTGCTTCGGCAATTCTGCATCAAGAGAGAGAGAGGGGAGGTTTTGCTGGAATCGGACAGTCCCTGTGCATATTTACCAGGATTTATCACCAAATACTTTGGCCAAAAGAAGAACCATAAGGCCACTCCTGGAACATCTGAGAGTGCATAGTCTGATATACCGTTGGCTTTACCCTTTTCAGGATTGCGATTCTGAAAAGATAATAAGCAGATAATCATCTGCACTCCAGAAGATCTTCAGGCCGCATGGCCTAAGCTGGAGATTCCTGCGGTGCAGGTTCCTTCCTGGATGCAAGTTCCGATGGATGATGATTTGCCGAACCTACCTTCTCCACCGGATCCGTGGTCCATCGCTGGTGAAATGAAACAGATGCAGAAGGTGAAGAGATCCCTGCTAAAGGACTCTGCTACCTGATCACACAAGACTCTAGCAAGTATTTTTTGCGCACTGGGGTTGTTGCCCCTATAGGAACGTGGTGGTTCTTTCTGGCATTTCTTTTTCTTTCTCTACCCTCGCTATCCTTTGCTTTTTTCATCCTCATCCTTTTCCCTTTTTTTTTCTTTTTTCTCTGTCCTTGCCATTTCCCCGCTTGCTGCAATGGTTGGGTTTGGCAGCCTATAGGGGGCAGGCTTAAGTTATGGTGTTTAGAACGAGCCCCCCCCCCTTCCCCGTTTACACTAATGCATTGGTCGAGCTTTATCCGGTCAGATGGGTGTGTGATCTGGAGCTTCTTGCTGGGATCTCAGCCATGGTTCAGTCTGAGCTCGTCCTTCTTTTCCTTTTATTTGCATTTCCTTTGTTCTGTAAAGTTTCGTATTAGTTTTTTTCGAGATCCTCAGCCGCCGTGTGGGGACACATTATCCTTATGTGTTTCATTTATTCTCAATTTGTGACATGACAAAACATGTAATTTACTTCTTTAATGTTAAAGGTTTTAATGTACTGCAAAAAAGGTCTCAGGTATTTACTCTGCTGCGCAAGAGCTTACCCTCAATACTTTTCTTACAGGCATTGCGCCTGGTTAGCCAGGATCCTACTCCACATCGATGAGGGGCAACACCCCGAAACAGCTGTCTGTGGATGGATAACTTGCTTAGGTCTTCCCCGTCACATCCTTAAAGCTTGTAAAAGAGTGGGATCTTGACTTACGGGTGTGGCGAAAGGCATTTCGCCATGGTGTTTTGGAGGGGGCTGTTTGCCCGCCTCCTGCCCCTTGATTACGGCCCTTTAAGATACTTATTTGGGCTATTGGACCTCTTGGATTCTTTCTCTCCCCCTTCCCTTGGATCCATTGTTCTCCAGCAGGGTGTTATCTCAGGGACACGGCAGGAAAAGCCATGCTTGCAAGTGATAAAAAAGAGACTTTTACTAACTTTTAAACCCCTGAACCTATTCAAGTGAATTTTGGATAGGTTTGTCCCCAAGTTATACTGGTTAAATTGATATAAGTTATATGTATGTACGATGTAAACTCACAAAGTTGTAACAATTTATAAGTGTAACTTTTCAGCTTAGGAGATAATTGAGTAGATACAGAAATTGACTCCATTATCTCCTAGACAGAGGGGAGGAATATGCTGGGTGTGTTTCTTTTGTCTCATTGTGTCCGAATGGCTGCTGTACTTGCATTGTATGTGTTGTAATATGTTGATTGGTTAATGTATAGGTCCAAGGGGTATTCCTCTGGACTGACAAGGGAAAATAAAAGAGGCTGTATGCCCCAGGACAGTGTGTTCTGCTTAACCCTCAAGCAAAGTGTTGTCTCGTTCTTGGGGGGGATAGGAGTGTATGCTGTTACAGTGCGATTGCCAGGAGTGTAAACTGTTCATAGGGTTTTTCCTGTTCGGCTGTATACAGCCTTCATGTGTTTTCCCATTGGGAGTATGGAGTATTCACGTGCTTGCAGTTCAGGAAATTGGTGCTTGCAGTAACTGCCTGCCAATCTGAAAGGAGGATATCGTCTGAACGGAGTTGTGTGCTGAACGGTCCGTTACACCACTTAATATGGTGGATCTGGTGATCTCTGTAATAGAGACACCCCTTTGCTTGGTTTTTATTCCTTTGAAGGATATCTGGCTTTCTCTGTGTTGAAGACCCATAACTGGGGCTCCACAGTTATTTTGCATATTACTATTCCCCAGGGAACTTTGCACTTTGGATTTCTGTGTTGAGACTCTTAAGTGAGGCTCCACAGTGTTTTCTTTAGCTGGTCTCCCTAAGATCAGCTATTGTTTTGTTTCTTTCAGGAGACGCATTTTAAGGCCCATAAAATCCCCAAACTTCAGTACTCTCCTTTTGACCGCTGGTTCCACAGCTGTAACGGGGCCTAGGCATCCAGGGGCACTAGCATTGCACTTAAAAAAGGAGTAACATTTACCTGCCTACAATCTAAATCCGACCCCGGAGGCAGATTTATCTTTGTAAAGGGGAAATTAGATGATATACCTATTACTTTGGCAAATATGTATGCCCCCAATACAGGTCAGATAAAATGGTTAATTGATACTATTCAGCAATTGCTCCTGTTTGTGGAGGGCATGGTATTGCTTGGTGGGGACTTTAATGTGACCCTTAATCCTTTATTGGATTCCTCCTCCTCACGCTCTGCTATTTCCTTCGCAAATCTGAGTAAGCTGAAGACCTCACTGTAAAGTCTCCACTTAGTAGATACTACATCCTGATGCTAAAGATTTCTCCTTCTTTTCACATGTACACCATTCCTATCAACATATTGATTATTATTTTAATTTTATTTTTTTATTTTATTTCTCAGGCTTCGCTATCTGGGGTGAGATCTGCAGGCATAGAGTCAATCTTGGTTTCAGACCATGCGCCGATCAATATTGTTTTACAACTGCCGACGCCCTGTCATAAAGCTTGGACATGGAGGCTCAATAAAACCCTGTTGAGGGATAATTCCACAATCTCAGCATTGGGTGAGAAATTATCTGATTGCTTTACCTCCAATATCACTCCGGATATCCCATTTCCTACGGTATGGGAGGCTCACAAAGCCTACATTAGAGGAGAATTGATAACTTTAGGCACGGCAGTAAAACTCTCTGCTACTTAAGATCTCGACCATAGAGAAAGCACACAAACGCTCTTTTGCAGTCTCACAGCTTGCTGAATTGACCATCTTAAGAGGTCAACTTAAGGACCTCTTGGGCACCAGATTTGCGAAAAGCTTATTGTACTCCAAGCAATGTATATATGCTCATGGTGATAGAGGAGGGAAGATGATGTCTGCCCTTCCTTAATGTCCCCTTGCCTGCATTCATATCTCTTCAAATCCCCATATAAGAGGATTACAAGCCCCATCGGGAACTCATACTTCCGCATATGCAGAAGCCTTTCCTCATGTTTTTTCCCTACTCCAGGATTTTGGATGGTTACCTAACTTCAAAATAAATCTTGGAAAGTCTGAGGATCTCAACATCACTTTAGACAGGGAGGACGTAGCATTACTGAAGGCTACTAACCCTTTCGTATGGCAGAATTCCTTTCTGACTTACTTGGGTATGAAAGTGCCTGATGATCTTTCTAAGATTTATGAGCTGAATTATTGCCCTCTACTCAACCAAGTAAGCACGCAATTATCTAGGGATCAACTACCATTTCTTTCGTGGATAGGGAGGAAACATTATCTTACTACATACTGTATATACGGTACTTCCCAAGTTTTTATACTTGATGCAAATTGCTCCTATATACTTACCAGACTCCTTCTTTCAAAAGGTCAGAAAACTATTCTCTAGATTTTTATGGAAGAATGCCCATCCTAGATTGAGCTATGGACTCCTCTCTCTCCTGAAGCACCGGGGAGGTATTGGCCTTCCGGACCTAAAACAGCTATACAATTACTATGTTGGCTGTATATTAACAAATATATGGGCAATTCTCTATCTGCTTTGTTAGAGAGAGATGTACTAGATCGCTCATTCATGCCCCTCATGTGGTCTAAACTAAGACCGCAAACCCTAACAGGCATCACTAATACCCTGACCAAAGGCCTTTTACTGACCTGGCATGGGATACGCAACCTTTCCACTATTGCGCCACTCCCCACTCCTCAAGCACCAGTATACTACTTTCCATACCTGTCTGGGGACTCCCTGCCTCAACAACATGCTAGGGACTTATGGGACCAACTACGCTCATGTCCAATCTCAGTTTTACTTCATAATGGGAAGATCCCACCATATACTTCACTATCACAGAAACTAACAGGAGTTCATTTACATATTCTACAATATTCCCATTTCCATCAAGTTTGTCAGCAGTTTCTCGCATCTAGTACAGTCAACCGACAAGTCACGGACTTTGAGAAGGCTCTGTTTTTTACTCAACCATTACCGAAGGCAATGTCGAAATTATATAAGCTAATATTAATTCCGGCTTCCCCAGAGGTTCCTGCGTTCTTGACGGAATGGGAAGAGGAATTGCACATCAACTTCTCTGACATAGAACCTCAATGCAATGCAGTTACATGTTCTAAAGTTATATGTTCTAAATCCAGAGGAAAAAAAGCAGACTGGTTTGAGAGCTGTACTTATACAAGCAGCCAAACAATGCGAGTTTGTGAGCATTCGCGTGTTTGATTTCAAATGTG